>NW_028319812.1:50000-165055 GCF_062004578.1 Staurois parvus
AAGGAATTGGTTTTATCATTGGTAAGCTTTCAATTCCCGTAATGCGATGTGTATGGTGGAGTTCCCGGTGCCAACGTTCATCTCACTTGAAGGACTTTTTGAAACAAGAGCATCAAGTACATTGAACGCGTTTCGGGGGGAAGGATTCCTCCTCATTCTTTATGGATGGATCAGCTGTTAATAAACATGACAACAGAATGCACTGAGGGACCTTTGTGAAGCCTTCATGAAGACCAACATCTCCTCACGGTAGTGAAGACAGATGCCTTTCAAAAGTCCTTCAAGTGAGATGAACTTTGGTACCTGGCATCATCTTTGGTACACATCCATACCATCTCATGAGCACTTCCTTTGTTGGTCTCATAGAGAAAGCACTCCAAAAGATGAACGAACGAAACCAGCGCTCCAGTCTTCATACAACCAAGGCGATGCCAAAATGCCAACCGAAGAGGTGCTGCCCTTTTAAGATCAGGGAATCTGACCACTAGTGGAAAAGAACAAACAAGGGCGCACTCTCATCGTGCATTGCCGTGGTATAACACGTATTTATTAAATGAAAAGAGGATATATACTCACAAACCAACGTGATAAAAGGCAGTAATTGTGGTCCACAAGGACAGTCACAATACATCTGTGTCTAATGGCGCGTTTCGGGAGCTAAACCCCCTTCCTCAGAGCCTCTGTGGACCACATTTACTGCCTTTTATCACGTTGGTTCGTGAGTATATATCCTCTTTTCATTTAATAAATACGTGTTATACCACGGCAATGCACGATGAGAGTGCGCCCTTGTTTCTTCATAGAGAAAGCAGCCTGGGGTCAGAACGGGGTCCATCCATACTATGGTTCAGCCGCAGATCTGCTTCTTCGAAGGAAAACTCACTTCCTGGTGGATCCATCAAAACCAACATTCGCTTGTCCCTGTCCAGCGCCATCTCACACACGGCAGGCAATTCCCACACTGAGAAGTATTCAAGGCATACAAATCAATACTGACGCTACGCTGCCAACAGCAAATAAAACACAAAAATACAGTGAAATAGAAAAAACAATACATTTCCTAAAGTGATTCAACTTGAAAGAGTCCAAAAATCCATATATAAGTGATCATATACATCTCCAGGCACGCCTCTTCCACATACACTATGTTACCAAAAGTATTAGGACACCCCTACAAATTGGTTTTCACTGGATCCAGGTGTTCCAATCCCCTCCATATCATGTGATTCAGGTGTTCCAATCCCCTCCATATCATGTGATTCAGGTGTTCCAATCCCCTCCCAATCATGTGATTCAGGTGTTCCAATCCCCTCCATATCATGTAATTCAGGTGTTCCAATCCCAATCATGTGATTCAGGTGTTCCAATCCCCTCCCAATCATGTGATTCAGGTGTTCAAATCCCCTCCATATCATGTGATTCAGGTGTCCCAATCCCCTCCCAATCATGTGATTCAGGTGTTCCAATCCCCTCCATGGACACAGGTGTATACAATCAAGCCCCTAGGCATGCAGACGGCTTCTACAAACATTGGTGAAAGAATGGGTCGCTCTCAGGAGCTCACTGACTCCAAGCGTGGTCCCGTGATAGGTGGCCACCTGGGCAATAAGTCCATCCGTGACATTTCCTGGCCACTAAATATTCCACGCTCAACTGTTAGTGGGATTATAACAAAGTGGAAGCCACTGGGAACAACAGCAACTCAGCCACCAAGTGCCACGTCACATGACAGGGCGGGGTCAGCGCATGCTGAAGCACACAGTGCGCAGAAGTCGCCAACTGTCTGCAGAGTCAATAGCTAAAGACCTCCAAACTTGGTGTGGCCTTCAGATGAGCCCAACAACAGTGCGTAGAGAGCTTCATGGAATGGGTTTCCATGGCCGAGCAGCTGCATCCAAGCCTTCCATCACCATGTGCAATGCAAAGCGTCGGATGCCGTGGTGTAAAGCACGCCACCACTGGACTCTAGAGCAGTGGAGATGTGTTCTCTGGAGTGACCAATCACACTTCTCTGTCTGGCAATCCGATGGACGTGTCTGGGTTTGGCGGTTGCCAGGAGAATGGTACTTGCCTGACTGCATTGTGCCAAGTGTAAATGATGGGGGAGGGGGGATTATGGTGTGGGGGTGTTTTTCAGGGGTTGGGCTTGGCCCCCTAGTTCCAGTGAAGGGAATTCTTAAGGTGACATTTTGGACAATTTCATGCTCCCAACTTTGTGGGAAGAATTTGGGGATGGCCCCTTCCTGTTCCAACATGACTGCCCACCAGCGCACAAAGCAAGGTCCATAAAGACATGGAGGAGCCAGTTTGGGGTGGAGGAACTTGACTGTCCTGCACAGAGTCCTGACCTCAACCCCATAGAACACCTTTGGGATGAATTAGAGCGGAGACTGTGAGCCAGGCCTCCTCCCCCGACATCAGTGCCTGACCTGACAAATGTGCTTCTGGAAGAATGGTCCAACCTTCCCATAGACACCCTCCTAAACCTTGTGGACGGCCTTCCCAGAAGAGTTGAAGCTGTTATAGCTGCAAAGGGCGGGGCCAACTCAATATTGAACCCTACGGACTAAGACTGGGGGGCCATTAAAGGTCATGTGTGTGGAAAGGGCGGGGCCAACTCAATATTGGACCCTACGGACTAAGACTGGGGGGCCATTAAAGGTCATGTGTGTGGAAAGGGTGGGGCCAACTCAATATTGAACACTATGGACTAAGACTGGGGGGCCATTACAGGTCATGTGTGTGGAAAGGGCGGGGCCAACTCAATATTGAACCCTATGGACTAAGACTGGGAGGCCATTGAAGGTCATGTGCGTGGAAAGGGTGGGGCCAACTCAATATTGAACCCTACGGACTAAGACTGGGGGGCCATTAAAGGTCATGTGCGTGGAAAGGGTGGAGCCAACTCAATATTGAACCCTACGGACTAAGACTGGGGGGCCATTAAAGGTCATGTGCGGGGGAAAGGGCGGGGCCAACTCAATACTGAACCCTACGGACTAAGACTGGGGGGCCATTACAGGTCATGTGTGTGGAAAGGGCGGGGCCAACTCAATATTGAACCCTACGGACTAAGACTGGGAGGCCATTAAAGGTCATGTGTGTGGAAAGGGCGGGGCCAACTTAATATTGAACCCTACGGACTAAGACTGGGGGCCATTAAAGGTCATGTGCATGGAAAGGGTGGGGCCAACTTAATATTGAACCCTACGGACTAATACTGGGAGGCCATTAAAGGTCATGTGTGTGGAAAGGCAGGCGGCCTATGTTTGGCAACATAGTGTGTGTGTATATATATATATATATAGATAGGTAGATGTATATATACACATTTTCAGGTGCTGTAACAAGCATCAGTTAGGTTCTACAAACAATACTCATCGGCTGCATTCCGGCTCTGAACTTCCAGTTCCTGCTCTGACATCACTTGGCACCGGCCAACGCGTTGCGTCATTAATCACGTAACGTCATCAAGGGTTGATGTATGAAATCACATCAGTTACCTGCGGCAGCCTTATTGATTGGAAGGGTATGAGGTCATTCATGTTTAATTAAAGTCATGGGGAGTTGTAGGCACACTGACAGGAATATTTTGCTTCGTAGAAGTCCTCCAGGCAGGTGTGGGAAAGGAATAGGAAGACTTTTAAGGGCCTGTAGTCTGGATGTGCAGATTAGGAGATCACAAATGGGAGGGTGGTAGGGGGCAGAGAAGTGAGAGAAAAAGAAAAAAGACAGATGGAAAGGATTGTTGGGTGTGAAAGAAAGAAGTGGCTGAGAAGAAGCTTGGCATGGGGGCACCTGGCCCCGGTTTTGGGTTCTTCACTGAGTTGTCCTGCTTTCGGTGGAAAGTGTCGGATGGAGACATTGAATCCACAGGCCCAACACCTGGAGAAAAGAGTCAATGTGATTTCCAACGTGGTACCTGAAAAGTCCTATTAACGATCTGTAGAATCTTCAAATTGTTGAAGGTGAGGCTGTGAGGCTTCCTCCGTCGGAGGATTTGCAGGAATTTCTATGAGAAGCCCATTGTCCCTGTCATTGTTTCTTGGCCTCCCTGCGGGTTCTCCACCACTTGCTAAATATCCATCTTCTAAAGTGCAGTAAATATACCGGCCCGGTCCTTCTGTCGGAGGAGGAATGGCAGAAAATCTTGTATTATGTGGGACGCTGACTTCTTCCCATCACCTGGGGCTACATCGCATTATAGAAACGTCTCGGTATATCTAGGTGTAATCATCATTTGTTCCGTGTTCCGCCGCGCATGGAATGAGATTGCAGGCCCCCCGAGGGCGGTGAGTCAATGAATTCACTGGTGGGCCCTTCTGTCACCTGTTCCATCCTTCACCCCTGGCTGCCGGGATATTGTTCACACCAATCCCGAGTATTGGAGCGAGAAGACCAAATAACTATTTCCGCTCTTCTGAGACGACCGGGGGACTCCAGAACAGACTCATCCACGAGCGTTCCGTGTTCAAGGAGATCTTCCACGTTTTGAAATTCAAAACAGAACAAAAACGGTCTTTTTTTTTTAGCAGATATGACGAAGTCTAATGTTTAAAAAGTAGTAAGATGGCCGAGTGGTAAAGTTTATCTTTTTTTCCTGTTATTTCATGTCTGCCTACATTTCCTATGAAAAAAAAAGGTTCACTTCTCTTCTCTGGCCCCGCAACCCACATGGAAGAAAAATATGTTTTAAATATATTTTTAAAATATACAGAATTTTTTAAAATGTATTTTTAAAAATATTCGTCATATATTTTGTAATATAAAAAAAATTTATTTCAATACAGTATATATATATATACACATAAACATATATATATATATATATTATTTATTTTTTTTAAAATAAATTGAATACGGCCAAAATTGTAGCATTTAATATGTATGTCAATGTATCAATGTATTTGGGAAGAATATTTATATATATATATATATATATATATATATATATATATATATATAAATTATATATATATATATATATATATATATAAAAATATTATATATATATATAAATATTATATAAATAAATATACAAACACACACACATATATATATATATATTTATATATATATATATATATATATATATATATATATATATATATATATATATATATATATATATATATATATATTTATATTATATATATATATATATATATAAATATTATATATATATATATATATATAAATATATATATATATATATATATATATATATATATATATATAAATATATATATATATATGTGTGTGTGTTTGTATATTTATTTATTAAATATATTGAATACGACCAAAATTGTAGTATTTCAGATATTATTATCTTATTATTTATTTCAGGTACTTATATAGCGCCGTCAATTTACGCAGCGCTTTACATATATATTGTACATTCCCATCAGTCCCCGCCCCTGAGGAGTGTACAATCTAAGGCCCCTAACTCACATTCATATACTAGGGACAATTTAGACAGGATCCAATTAACCTACCAGCATGTCTTTGGAGTGTGGGAGGAAACCGGTGTACCCGGAGGAAACCCACGCAGGCACAGGGAGAACATGCAAACTCCAGGCAGGAGGTGCAAATATATGTCAATATGTTTGGGAAGTATATATATATATATATATATATATATATATATATATACTGTATGTTGAAATGCGGTTTTTACATATTGCAAAATATATGAAAAATAATTTTGAGAAAATACATTTTCAAATATACTGTATGTCTTAAAAAATACATTTAACCTACATTTTTGGAATGCATTTGCAAATATATAAATATATGTAAATATATATGTTAAAACTAAAAAATATGTATGTTAAAAAAAAAAATCTAAAGAACATATTTAAGAAAATATATTTTTAAAAATATTTTTCATATATTTTGTAATATGTAAAAAATGCATTTCAACATACAGTATATGAGTCAATAAAGAAGACAATAGAAGTAAAACACAGACTTTTGTGGTTGTTTAGATGCATCCCTCATGGAAGACAAATTTATGTGAAATACTACAATTTTGGCCATATTCATATATATTTATATATTTATTTTAAATACATTCTTCTGATTTTTTTTATGTATTTAATAAAAATATTTTTCATATATTTTGTAATAAAAACGCATTTCAACATACAGTCTATATATATATATAAATATATTTTGAAATATACTGAATACGGCCAAAATTGCAGTATTTCAAATATATGTCAATAGATTTGGAAAGAATATTTGAAAAATATATTAAAAATATATTTATCTTCGGTGTGGGAAGGGCCCCAGAATCGTGCCCCAGGGTTTAAAAACAGCAGCAGCAGCTAGGATCCTTCTCTCAGGTCTGTACTCACAGTGTTTCTGGGACTTGGATGTCTCCCCCCAGACTGAGGCAGAATGTCATACTTGCCCCCCCCCACAACTATACACAGGCGGGACCAGGGGCGGACTGACAACTCATGGGGCCCCTGGGCAATGGAAAATCATGGGGCCCCTGTGTCCTCACCCACGCTCAAACCACATACCCAAAAAAGCCTATGAAAGGTACCAGGGACATCTCATGGGGCCCCCCACTGACCCCGGGCCCTCGGGCAGTCCCCTGGGCGGGACATCGATGTGATGCAGAATCTTCAGCTGAACAATCAGGATGGGCAGCAGCCCTTCTGGCTGGGATCCTCTTCTCCCGAGGAAGAACACTACTCTCCCAGGCTCCAGAGTATTTATAACCTCTCCCAGCCCCCATCTGGACACCTTTCCCCAGGGCTTGGCTGGTGTTGTGTAACTATTCAGGCTGCTCATTTGATTTTTCACCCACTATATTCCGGAAACCTCCAGATGTCAGGGGAAAGCAATCCAACGTGCAGCTTGCAGAGCCCAGAGAAGCCTTAAGTGTTTGTATTGGCAAGGGAAACTGAGGTGTGCTGGAGGATCTATTGGTTCTGGGAGGGATCTATTGGTGAGGGAGGCGTCTATTTTTGTTGGCTGCTGGAGGGTCTGTGGATGCTGGCTGCTAGAAGATCTGTATTTACTGGCGGGATTTATTGTTGCTGGAGGGTATTTTGTTGCAGGGGGGTCTATCGTTTTTTGGGGTGGATCTATTGTTGCTGGTGGCAATTTTCTTTCAGCGTGATCTATTGTTGCTGGTGGGGGCCAGTTGATGATGGGGTGGATCCATTGTTTCTGGGGGGTAGTTTGTTGCAGGGGTCTATCATTTTTGGGGTGAATCTATTGTTGCTGGGGGTTATTTTCTTGCGGGTGATCTATTGTTGCTGGTGGGGGTATATTCATGCTGGGGTGGATCCATTGCTGCTGTGGGGGGTATTTTGTTGAGGCATCTATTGTTTCTGGGGTGGTCTATTGTTGCAGGGGGTCTATCGTTTTTGGGGTGAATCTATTGTTGCTGGGAGGGGGGTTTATTTTCTTGCAGGGTGATCTATTGTTGCTGGTGGGGGTCTATTGCTGCTGGGAGGGAGTATTTTGTTGCGGCATCTATTGTTTCTGGGGTGGTCTATTGTTGCAGGGGGATCTATTGTTGAAAAGGGGATCTATTGTTGAAAAGGGGGTGTATTGTTGCTTGTTGCAGGGGACCTCTTATCATGATTGAATTCCATACAAATTACTTAGCACCACAAACTGATACTTGGTTCTGTATTCTCTAAAAGTGACAGTACCTGGAGGTGGGTAGGGGGTGGAGCCAAGGAACAGTGCTCGGAGGTGGGTAGGGGGTGGAGCCAAGGAACAGTGCTCAGAGGTGGGTAGTGGGTGGAGCCAAGGAACAGTGCTCGGAGGTGGGTAGGGGGTGGAGCCAAAGAACAGTGCTTGGAGGTGGGTAGAGACCGCCAAGACAAGGAATGACTCAAAAGTCCTCGCACTTTTCCTCCCCACCTCTCCTCCGCACCTCTCCTCCCCACCTCTCCTCTGCAATTCTCCTCCCCACCTCTCCTCCGCACCTCTCCTCCCCACCTCTCCTCTGCACCTCTCCTCCCCACCTCTCCTCCACACCTCTGCTCCCCACCTTTCCTCCGCACCTCTCCTCTGCACCTCTCCTCCCCACCTCTCCTCTGCAACTCTCCTCCGCACCTCTCCTCCCCACCTCTCCTCCCCACCTCTCCTCCCCACCTCTCCTCCCCACCTCTCCTCTGCAATTCTCCTCCGCACCTCTCCTCCCCACCTCTCCTCCCCACCTCTCCTCTGCAATTCTCCTCCCCACCTCTCCTCCGCACCTCTCCTCCCCACCTCTCCTCCCCACCTCTCCTCTGCACCTCTCCTCCCCACCTCTCCTCCACACCTCTGCTCCCCACCTTTCCTCCGCACCTCTCCTCTGCACCTCTCCTCCCCACCTCTCCTCTGCAACTCTCCTCCGCACCTCTCCTCCCCACCTCTCCTCCCCACCTCTCCTCCCCACCTCTCCTCTGCAACTCTCCTCCACACCTCTCCTCCACACCTCTGCTCCCCACCTTTCCTCCGCACCTCTCCTCCCCACCTCTCCTCCACACCTCTCCTCCCCACCTCTCCTCCACACCTCTCCTCCCCACCTTTCCTCTGCACCTCTCCTCCCCACCTCTCCTCCGCAACTCTCCTCCGCACCTCTCCTCCCCCTCTCCTCCCCACCTCTCCTCCACACCTCTGCTCCCCACCTTTCCTCCGCACCTCTCCTCCGCACCTCTCCTCTGCACCTCTCCTCCCCACCTCTCCTCCACACCTCTCCTCCCCACCTCTCCTCCCCACCTCTCCTCCGCACCTCTCCTCCGCACCTCTCCTCCGCACCTTTCCTCCCCACCTTTCCTCCGCAAATTCATTTTTACATATATTTGGAAATGCATTCCAAAAATGTAGATTTGTATATTTAAAGACATACAGTATATATATATATATATCCCCTGCCTATAAAGCCAGCATCAAAGGTAGTCCCTTCTGCCTACCCCTCGATCTGCCAACCAGGGAACAACCTCCTTCTGAAAACACTGATCTGTCTACAAATGAAGCAGCAATAGTGATGTCTTCAGCCTACCCCTGATCCATCAACTGGGGGATGACCTCCTGATCTGTTTATAAATGAAGCATCCATGGTGTCCTCTTCTGTCTACCCCTCGATCCATTAACCAGGGGATGACCTACTGATCTGTCTTAAAATGAAGCATTAAAAGTGGCCTCCTTGGCCTACCAATCAACCGGGGGACAATCTCCTTCTGAAAACCCTGATCTGTCTATAAATGAAGCATGAAAAGTGGCCTCATCTGCCGACCCTCGACCTGTCAACCAGGGGGACAATCTCCTTCTGAAAACACTGATCTGTCTATAAATGAAGCAGCAATAGTGATGTCTTAGGCCTACCCCTTGATCCATCAACTGGGGGATGACCTCCTGATCTGTTTATAAATGAATCAGTGGTGTCCTCTTCTGTCTACCCCTCGATCCATCAACCAGGGGATGACCTACTGATCTGTCTTAAAATGAAGCATTAAAAGTGGCCTCATCTGCTGACCCTCGACCTGTCAACCAGGGGGAAAATCTTCTTCTGAATACCCTGATCTGCCTATAAATGAAGAATGAAAAGTGGCCTCATCTGCCGACTCTCGACCTGTCAACCAGAGGGACAATCTCCTTCTGAAAGCCCTGATATATCTGTAAATCAAGCATCAAAGGTGGCCTCTTCTGCCGACCGTTTGAGCTGCCAACCAGGGGACAACCTCCTTCTCAAAACACTGATCTGTCTACAAATGAAGCAGCAATAGTGATGTCTTCAGTCTACTCCTTGATCCATCAACTTTGGGATGACTTCCTGATCTGTTTGTAAATGAAGCATCAATGTGTCCTCTTCTGTCTACCCCTCGATCCATCAACCAAGGGATGACCTACTGATCTGTCTTAAAATGAAGCATCAAATGTAGCCTCCTTGGGCTACCAATCAACCAGGGGGACAATCTTCTTCTGAAAAGCCTGATCTGTCTATAAATGAAGCTTGAAAAGTGGCCTCATCTGCTGACCCTCAACCTGTCAACCAGGGGGACAATCTTCTTCTGAAAACCCTGATCTGTCTATAAATGAAGCATGAAAAGTGGCCTCATCTGCCAACCCTTGACCTGTCAACCAGAGGGACAATCTCCTTCTGAAGGCCCTGATATGTCTGTAAATCAAGCATCAAAGGTGGCCTCTTCTGCCGACCCTTTGAGCTGCCAACCAGGGGACAACCTCCTTCTCAAAACACTGATCTGTCTACAAATGAAGCAGCAATAGTGATGTCTTCAGTCTACCCCTTGATCCATCAACTGAGGGATGACTTCCTGATCTGTTTATAAATGAATCAGTGGTGTCCTCTTCTGTCTACCCCTCGATCCATCAACCAAGGGATGACCTACTGATCTGTCTTAAAATGAAGCATCAAATGTGGCCTCCTTGGCTTACCACTCAACCGGGGGACAATCTCCTTCTGAAAACCCTGATCTGTCTAAAAATGAAACATGAAAAGTGGCCTCATCTGCCGACCCTCGACCTGTCAACCAGGGGGACAATCTTCTTCTGAAAACCCTGATCTGTCTATAAATGAAGAATGAAAAGTGGCCTCATCTGCCACTGCCAGCCCTCGACCTGTCAACCAGGGGACAACCTCCTTCTCAAAACACTGATCTGTCTACAAATGAAGCAGCAATAGTGATGTCTTCAGCCTACCCCTGATCCATCAACTGAGGGATGACTTCCTGATCTGTTTATAAATGAAGCATCAATGTGTCCTCTTCTGTCTACCCCTCGATCCATCAACCAAGGGATGACCTACTGATCTGTCTTAAAATGAAGCATCAAATGTGGCCTCCTTGGCCTACCAATCAACCAGGGGGACAATCTTCTTCTGAAAACCCTGATCTGTCTATAAATGAAGCTTGAAAAGTGGCCTCATCTGCCGACCCTCGACCTGTCAACCAGGGGGACAATCTCCTTCTGAAAACCCTGATCTGTCTATAAATGAAGCATGAAATGTGGCCTCATGTGCCAACCCTCAACCTGTCAACCAGAGGGACAATCTCCTTCTGAAAGCCCTGATATGTTTGTAAATCAAGCATCAAAGGTGGCCTCTTCTGCCGTCCCTTTGAGCTGCCAACCAGGGGACAACCTCCTTCTCAAAACACTGATCTGTCTACAAATGAAGCAGCAATAGTGATGTCTTCAGTCTACCCCTTGATCCATCAACTGGGGGATGACCTCCTGATCTGTTTATAAATGAATCAGTGGTGTCCTCTTTTGTCTACCCCTCGATCCATCAACCAAGGGATGACCTACTAATCTGTCTTAAAATGAAGCATCAAATGTGGCCTCCTTGGCTTACCACTCAACCGGGGGACAATCTCCTTCTGAAAACCCTGATCTGTCTAAAAATGAAACATGAAAAGTGGCCTCATCTGCCGACCCTCGACCTGTCAACCAGGGGGAAAATCTTCTTCTGAAAACCCTGATCTGTCTATAAATGAAGAATGAAAAGTGGCCTCATCTGCCAGCCCTCGACCTGTCAACCAGGAGACAACCTCCTTCTCAAAACACTGATCTGTCTACAAATGAAGCAGCAATAGTGATGTCTTCAGTCTACCCCTTGATCCATCAACTGAGGGATGACTTCCTGATCTGTTTATAAATGAAGCATCAATGTGTCCTCTTCTGTCTACCCCTCGATCCATCAACCAAGGGATGACCTACTGATCTGTCTTAAAATGAAGCACCAAATGTGGCCTCCTTGGCCTACCAATCAACCAGGGGGACAATCGTCTTCTGAAAACCCTGATCTGTCTATAAATGAAACATGAAAAGTGGCCTCATCTGCTGACCCTCAACCTGTCAACCAGGGGGACAATCTCCTTCTGAAAGCCTTGATCTGTCTGTAAATCAAGCATCAAAGGTGGCCTCTTCCACCAACCCCTTGACCTGTCAACCAGGGGGACAATCTCCTTCTGAAAGCCTTGATCTGTCTGTAAATCAAGCATCAAAGGTGGCCTCTTCCACCAACCCCTTGACCTGTCAACCAGGGGGACAATCTCCTTCTGAAAGCCCTGATATATCTGTAAATCAAGCATCAAAGGTGGCCTCTTCCACCAACCCCTCGACCTGTCAACAAATGGACAACCTCCTTCTTGAAACCCAACCTGCTGGTCTAGCATTTTTTATTTGTGTACCAACTTCCAATTAGCACGGCTTAAACTTTTTCCCAGCACGCGACAATGTTTTTTTTTTTTTTTTCCTGCGTGAGATAATAGAAGATCACACGAAAGTCGCGTTGGAAAATAAAGAAGAAAGAAAAATATAACCTCTGTTGCATTTAACGCTCGCGGTGTTTAAAGAAGCAAGCTGACAGAAATCCTTTTGTGTCGGATCCTCCTGATGTACTCAGACTCCCATCGGGAGGGAAGAACACGCTACTTTTCCAAAGCTTTTTGAAAGCTTGTCGGGGATGATTTGTCAAACAGATAATGTAGATAATTAAGAAGTCATCCTTTCAGAGCCGGCAAAGCCTAACAGAGAATTGACTCGCGCTTTTTTTTTTTTTATCCTTCCGCCGACCGCCCGGTTTCGCCAAGGCATGGAGTGCCTTCCCCAACCCCCCCCCCCCCCCCAAAAAAAAAAGAGTAATGTTTATCAAAAGGGACACTCGGAGCTCACCGACAATAGAAAGGGACAACAGACCGACTCTTCTGGAGAACGAAGAAACAAGGACGAGATGCAGAATTAATGCCTGTCTCCGAATAGAAGAAGGCATTGTGTACTTACAAAGGGTTTGATGGAGGCCGGGATTGCTAATATCGATTTAAATGGAACGAACACAATTCGGGGGGGGGGGAATGAAAACACCTAAGAGAGCGCGGTGATTGTCTGCGGCCTGTAGGCGGGAAAGGTTCCATTCTTCAGCCGGCTGGGAAAAACCAGAGCCGTGGAATGGCGCGTTGACCGCAGGCTATAGAGAGAAAATGGAGCTTGTGGGAGCGCAGGAAGGAAATTCGGCAACAACTGCTTGTTTACCACCGATAATGAACTGCCATTGTACCGCCGATAATGAACTGCCATTGTACCGAAGTATGGAAGAATGTCGTTGACCCCGGATGTTATGTGACCTGAACAGCGGGAAAATCGACCAGGAGCATTACTTCTGGGGTGGAGGAGTTCAACAAAGGGAAGGAAATAGCTCAGCAGCTCTGAATGATGACTGTGTAGTAGTCATATATATATATATACACACAGTATACACAGTACAGTGGGGATGGAAAGTTTGGGCACCCCAGCTAAAAATTTGTATTAATGTGCATAAAGAAGCCAAGGAAAGATGGAAAAATCTCCAAAAGGCATCAAATTACAGATTAGACATTCTTATAATATGTCAACAAAAGTTAGATTTTATTTCCATCATTTACACTTTCAAAATAACAGAAAACAAAAAAATGGCGTCTGCAAAAGTTTGGGCCCCCTGCAGAGTTAATATCTTGTACTGCCCCCTTTGGCAAGTATCACGGCTTGTAAACGCTTTTTGTAGCCAGCCAAGAGTCTTCCAATTCTTGTTTGAGGTATCTTTGCCCATTCTTCCTTACAAAAGTCTTCCAGTTCTTTGAGATTTCTGGGCTGTCTGTCACGCACGGCTCTTTTAAGGTCTATCCATAGATGTTCAATTATGTTGAGGTCAGGAGATTGTGAAGGCCATGGCAAAACCTTCAGTTTACGCCTCTTGATGTAATCCCCCGTGGATTTCCAGGTGTGTTTAGGATCATTATCCATTTGTAGAAGCCATCCTCTCTTTAACTTCAGCTTTTTCACAGATGGCATCAAGTCACCATCCAAAATTTGCTGAAATTTTATTGAATCCATTTTTCCTTCTACTCGTGAGATGTTCCCTGTGCCACTGGCTGCAACACAACCCCAAAGCATGATCGATCCAACCCCATGCTTCACAGTTGGACAGAGGTTCTTTTCATTCAATTCTGTGCCCCTTCTTCTCCAAACGTACCTTTGCTCATTCCGGCCAAAAAGTTCAATTTTAACCTCATCGGTCCACAGAACTTGTTTCCAAAATGCATCAGGCTTGTCTATATGTTCATTTGCAAAGTTCAAACGATGATTTTTGTGGTGAGGACGTAGAAGAGGTTTTCTTCTGATGACTCTTCCATGAAGACCATATTTGTACAAGTATCTCTTTATAGTGGAATAGTGACCACAACTCCAGTGTCTGCCAGATCTTTCTGGAGGGATCGTGCAGTCAAACGTGGGTTTTGAATTGTTTTTCTCACAATCCTGCGAGCTGTTCTGTCTGATATTTTTCTTGGTCTTCCAGATCTTGCTTTAACTTCCACTATTCCTGATGACTGCCATTTCTTAATTACATTCCGAACAGAGGATAGTGACATCTGAAAACGCTTTGCTATCTTCTTATAGCCTTCTCCAGCTTTGTGAGCGTCAACTATTTTCAGTTTCAGTTTTCTAGACAACTGCTTAGAAGAACCCATGGTGCTGATTGTTGGGGCAAGGTCAGATGAGTCTGGGCATTTAAAACCTTTGAGATTGACATCACCTGGTCTTCCCAGACGATGATTGAGAACAATCCATGACACTGGCAGGTCTCAGCTTGGCAAAGGGGGCAGTGCATGCTATAAATTCTGCAGGGGGCCCAAACTTTTGCAGACGCCATTTTTTTGTTTTCTGTTATTTTGAAAGTGTAAATGATGGAAATAAAATCTAACTTTTGTTGACATATTATAAGAATGTCTAATCTGTAATTTGATGCCTTTTGGAGATTTTTCCATCTTTCCTTGGCTTCTTTATGCACATTAATACAAATTTTTAGCTGGGGTGCCCAAACTTTCCATCCCCACTGTATATACAGCGGGTGAAGTAAGTATTGAACATGTCACCATTTTTCCCAGTAAATATATTTCTGAAGGTGCTATTGACATGAAATGTTCACCACGTGCCGGCAACAACCCATGGAATCCATACAGAGAAACCAAAACAAATCACTTATTTTACCCATTATATATATATAATAAAAAGATAATATGCGAGCGCTATCCGGAGATCTCAAAGCGGCTAGAACACCAAAAGGTAACCAAGAGAGAACCTTCCTATAAAGTACATAAACATCTATATATCTAAAACCATATATAAGGTGCAGCGCTATAATAGTAAAATGACATATATAACATATTAAATATATATAATAAAGTGCAAATGTCAAATCACACTGCGGTGAGGTTAAGTGAGATGAACAAGTCCCAAAATAGGTCAAACGTGGGGATCCAATAGATCCTAGTAGGTGCGTGGGATGAGATTCTGCGTATCACACGGTGAATCTGGGGTAAAAATTGCGCACTCACCAGAAGTGCGTCAAAAAAACGCATGTGAGATTTATCCTGTGGTATCAGATAGCGATCATCAATTGCCAAGATAGAGACAGGATCCTACACCTTCCAATCGCAACTTGGGTACGTACATCAAATTTCATATGCGTGTCACCATCCGGGGTCCCCTTTTAGAGCAGATTCTGCCAGTGGGGGGCTGCAGTATGTGGACGTCTGACTACCGCAGGTGGTCATCCTGATTATTATCTGGTCAGTGTTGCATTTGCATTTTACCTTCACAATTCATGTTGTACCTCAGTTTATACGGTATCACACTATGTGGTGTCCCTTATTGGTCTCCCTTCTATGAGAGTCCCCACTTGCAGAATCTGCTGTAAAAGGGGACCCCGGATGGTGACACGCCTGAGACACGCATATGAAATTGGAAGTACATACCCAAGGTGCGATTGGAAGGTGTAGGATCCTGTCTCTATCTTGGCAATTGATGATCGCTATCTGATACCACAGGATAAATCTCACATGCGTTTTTTTGACGCACTTCTGGTGAGTGCGCAATTTTTACCCCAGATTCACCGCGTGATACGCAGAATCTCATCCCACGCACCTACTAGGATCTATTGGATCCCCACGTTTGACCTATTTTGGGACTTGTTCATCTCACTTAACCTCACCGCAGTGTGATTTGACATTTGCACTTTATTATATATATTTAATATGTTATATATGTCATTTTACTATTATAGCGCTGCACCTTATATATGGTTTTAGATATATATATATATATACAGTATATATATTCATTAAGTGTTGTTGCCTGGCGACCCCTTCCTGTTATCTCACATATATATTTTTATTATTATAGCCAAATTTACCCCCCTAACTCCTCCCACATTTACCCCCTGACTCCTCCCACAGCTCTTACACTCCATAGACAGTAATATACGGAAACGTGCGGATTGTTCCCGATTGGTGGGCTATTACTTTGTGGAACGTTTCCCCGAATGGTTCACGAAATATCGCCGTTTTTGTGGTGAAATTGGTCCCATAGGAATGAATGGCGGAATGTTCAAAGTGTGAGCTGACAAAAACTAGAGTGTGAGCTGAAAAATCAGGACATGATATCTAAACTGCCATCACTCCCTCATTTTCCAGCCCACCTACACAAATCTTATATCAAAACGTTCAGCTATCCCGGCTGCCACTAAAAATGTCCACGGCTAAGCCATAGTCCTGATAGTTTTCACAATATGACCATTTGTTTGCAACTCACGCCGCCCATTGACATTCATTGAAACTCCACTCTAGCCACCTCAAATTTGAAGGGCAATTTCTAAACTGCGGCTGTGCCTTCATTTATAATATTTCAGAATATAAAGCTCTTCGGTGTAGGATTTATAATTTTTAAACTACAACTGTTTGAAGATTGCAACCGCCAGTGAAGTGAGCAAGTTGGAGCAGTTTGTTTTTAACCGCTCTTCTCTGCCCTTGCTGTAGGGGGAGTTGCCATAGGAACCCAGGTGAGTGAGCAGCCAGCAGAGTGACAAAAGCCAGAGTGTGAGTTGTAGACTATTGGTGGAGGCAGAACACTTCACACAATTCCCCAGAAATTGGAGCTTTTCTAGTTCTTTCTGCTATGGGAAGAAACCTCCCGCCTAGATCAGGGGTGTCAGACTCCATGTTATCGGGGGACACATCACCATTATGGCTGGCCTCAAAGGACTGCTCATCTCTGTAGGACTAGATGTCCAGAGCACCCCCCCACCACCACCATCAGGAGTCATGTCACCCACCCTCCCTTACATCACAGTGCACCCCCCCACCACCACCACTACCACCACCATCAGGAGTCATGTCACCCACCCTCCCTTACATCACAGTGCACCCCCCCCCCCACCACCACCACCACCACCATCAGGAGTCATGTCACCCACCCTCCCTTACATCACAGTGCACCCCCCCCCCCACCACCACCACCACCACCATCAGGAGTCATGTCACCCACCCTCCCTTACATCACAGTGCACCCCCCCACCACCACCACTACCACCACCACCACCATCAGAAGTCATGTCACCCACCCTCCCTTACATCACAGAGCACCCCCCCACCACCACCACCACCACCCCTACCACCACCACCAACACCATCACCATCAGAAGTCATGTCACCCACCCTCCCTTACATCACAGTGCACCCCCCCCACCACCACCACTACCACCACCACCATCAGAAGTCATGTCACCCACCCTCCCTTACCTCACAATGCACCCCCCACCACCACCACCACCACCACCACCATCAGGAGTCATGTCACCCACCCTCCCTTACATCACAGAGCACCCCCCCCCCCACCACCACCACCATCAGAAGTCATGTCACCCACCCTCCCTTACATCACAGAGCACCCCCCCCCACCACCACCACCACCACCATCAGAAGTCATGTCACCCACCCTCCCTTACATCACAGAGCACCCCCCCCCCCACCACCACCACCACCATCAGAAGTCATGTCACCCACCCTCCCTTACATCACAGAGCACCCCCCACCACCACCACCACCACCACCATCAGGAGTCATGTCACCCACCCTCCCTTACATCACAGTGCACCCCCCCACCACCCCCACTACCACCACCACCACCATCAGAAGTCATGTCACCCACCTTCCCTTACCTCACAATGCACCCCCCCACCACCACCACCACCAACACCATCACCATCAGAAGTCATGTCACCCACCCTCCCTTACATCACAATGCACCCCCCCACCACCACCACCACCACCACCACCACCATCAGGAGTCATGTCACCCACCCTCCCTTACATCACAGAGCACCCCCCCCCCATCACCACCACCACCACCATCAGGAGTCATGTCACCCACCCTCCCTTACATCACAGAGCACCCCCCCCCCACCACCACCACCACCACCACCATCAGGAGTCATGTCACCCACCCTCCCTTACATCACAGTGCACCCCCCACCACCACCATCAGAAGTCATGTCACCCACCCTCCCTTACATCACAGTGCACCCCCCCCCCCACCACCACCATCAGAAGTCATGTCACCCACCCTTCCTTACATCACAGTGCACCCCCCACCACCACCATCAGAAGTCATGTCACCCACCCTCCCTTACATCACAGTGCACCCCCCCACCACCGCCACCATCATCAGAAGTCATGTCACCCACCCTCCCTTACATCACAGTGCACCCCCCCCCCCCACCACCACCATCATCAGAAGTCATGTCACCCACCCTCCTTTAGATCATAGTGCACCCCGCTTACATTGTGCCGCTGCCAAGAAGAAGCTGGGGGTGAAGAAGAAAGTGCAGGGTCTGGAGGAGGACCAGGGGAGAGCTGGAGTCACTCTGATGAATGCTGAGACGAGGAGAGGGGGACATGAGGGGGTGCTGCAGCAGCTAAAGAGGTGGGAGGACCACATGAAATGGCCTGGCGGGTCAGATTTGGCCTTCTGGTCTTGTGTTTAACACGTGTCCTACAGGAACCCTTCAGATCATTGTCAGGACTGAGAGAACCAAAACTAATTTTTTACATTGGGGGTCAGTGGGAAGAATGTCCCTTACATTGGTGATCAGTGGGAAGAATGTCCCTTACATTGGGGGTCAGTGGGAAGAATGTCCCTTACATTGGGGGTTAGTGGGAAGAATGACCCTTACATTGGAGGTCAGTGAGAAGAATGTCCCTTACATTGGTGATCAGTGGGAAGAATGTCCCTTACATTGGAGGTCAGTGGGAAGAATGTCCCTTACATTGGGGGTCAGTGGGAAGAATGTCCCTTACATTGGAGGTCAGTGGGAAGAATGTCCCTTACATTGGGGGTCAGTGGGAAGAATGTCCCTTACATTGGGGAGTCAGTGGGAAGAATGTCCCTTACATTGGGGATCAGTGGGAAGAATGACCCTTACATTGGTGGTCAGTGGGAAGAATGTCCCTTACATTGGGGGTCAGTGGGAAGAATGTCCCTTACATTGGGGGTCAGTGGGAAGAATGTCCCTTACATTGGTGATCAGTGGGAAGAATGTCCCTTACATTGGGGGTCAGTGGGAAGAATGTCCCTTACATTGGAGGTCAGTGGGAAGAATGTCCCTTACATTGGGGATCAGTGGGAAGAATGACCCTTACATTGGTGATCAGTGGGAAGAATGTTCCTTACATTGGGGGTCAGTGGGAAGAATGTCCCTTACATTGGGGGTCAGTGGGAAGAATGTCCCTTACATTGGGGGTCAGTGGGAAGAATGTCCCTTACATTGGTGATCAGTGGGAAGAATGTCCCTTACATTGGTGATCAGTGGGAAGAATGTCCCTTACATTGGGGATCAGTGTGAAGAATGTCCCTTACATTGATGGTCAGTGGGAAGAATGTCCCTTACATTGGGGGGTCAGTGGGAAGAATGTCCCTTACATTGGGGTCAGTGGGAAGAATGTCCCTTACATTGGTAATCAGTGGGAAGAATGTCCCTTACATTGGAGGTCAGTGGGAAGAATGTCCCTTACATTGGGGGTCAGTGGGAAGAATGTCCCTTACATTGGTGATCAGTGGGAAGAATGTCCCTTACATTGGGGGTCAGTGGGAAGAATGTCCCTTACATTGGGGGTCAGTGGGAAGAATGTCCCTTACATTGGGGGTCAGTGGGAAGAATGTCCCTTACATTGGGGGTCAGTGGGAAGAATGTCCCTTACATTGGGGTCAGTGGGAAGAATGTCCCTTACATTGGGGGTCAGTGGGAAGAATGTCCCTTACATTGGGGGTCAGTGGGAAGAATATCCCTTACATTGGGGATCAGTGGGAAGAATGTCCCTTACATTGGGGGTCAGTGGGAAGAATATCCCTTACATTGGGGGTCGGTGGGAAGAATGTCCCTTACATTGGGGGTCAGTGGGAAGAATGTCCCTTACATTGGAGGTCAGTGGGAAGAATGTCCCTTACATTGGGGGTCAGTGGGAAGAATGTCCCTTACATTGGGGTCAGTGGGAAGAACGTCCCTTACATTGGGGGTCAGTGGGAAGAATGTCCCTTACATTGGGGGTCAGTGGGAAGAATGTCCCTTACATTGTTGGTCAGTGGGAAGAATGTCCCTTACATTGTTGGTCAGTGGGAAGAATGTCCCTTACATTGGAGGTCAGTGGGAAGAATGTCCCTTACATTGGTGGTCAGGAGGAAGAATGTCCCTTACATTGGGGGTCAGTGGGAAGAGTGTCCCTTACATTGGTGGTCAGAATGCCCCGATTGGGTTGCGTTGGTGTCCTAGTCATGAATAGTCTCCCTTAACACAACACCCATTAACTCGTGACCTATCACACTTGACCGCACCCCAGCTGCAAGGAGAATTGTGATTGGACCCTCCAGAATCCAGGTTATCCCTCGATGACTGTGCCCCAGGCTGGGTCTTCTCCCTCCTCCGACTCTCCCGTATTTCCTATGTAACTTGCTGGCAGCGGTGAGCTCCGGGATCAAACGGCGATCTTTACGCCCTTTGTTTGGCGCTCCGTCTCCCATCCTCTATCAGCGGGGAACAGGGGGCGGAGCCAAGAAGTGTTGAGGAACGTCTGATGTTTAAAGGTCAGCGGCTGATCTTTGTCCCGAAGGATAACGAATTCATCCTGCAAATGAAGTGATTTTCCTCCCGTCGTCGTTGCAGCGTCTGCCTTTTTTTTATTTTTTAATTCTCTTCAGCCTTGAGCCCCGGAGCGCCTCGTGAGCTCCTCCGTCATCGAAATGTGAGCGGTAATTGAGGCCTTGAAATATCACGGCGCACTTGGCTAGATTCGGAGGAGATTGCAGTTTGTTGGGACCCATAAAATATACTATTTATATCTCTTTGACGAAAGAGGATGTCCAAAGGCAATATTAAAAAATAAAAATTAAAAAAAATAAATAAATATTTTCCAGCAGTTGTAATGGCCGCCGCTTAACCCCTCGCCTACCGGGCACTTATACCCCCTTCCTTACCAGGCCAATTTTCAGCTTTCAGCGCTGCCTCACTTTGATTGACAATTGCGCAGTCATGCAACATTGTACCCATATGAAATTTTGATCCTTTTTTTCTCACAAATAGAGCTTTCTTTTGGTGGTATTTAATCGCCACCGGGCGCTTTACTTTTTGCGCTATAAATTAAAAAATGCAAAAAATTTGAAAAAAAAAAAGTTTCTTTGTTTCTAATATAAAATTTTTCTCCTTTACTGATGTGCGTTGATGAGGCAGCACTGATGGGCACTGATAGGCGGCACTGATGGGCACTGATAGGCAGCACTGATGGGCACTGATAGGCAGCACTGATGGGCACTGATAGGCACTGATAGGCAGCACTAAAGGGCACTGAAAGGCAGTACTAATGAGGTGGCACGGATAGGCGGCACTAATATGCAGCACTGATAGGTGGCACTGATAGGTGACACTGATGATGGGTACTGATAGACGGCACTGACTGGCATCACTGCTGGGCACTGACTGGCGGCACTGACTGGCACAACCGCTGGGCACTGACTGGTGGCACTGACTGGTAGCACTGCTGTGCTGCACTGGTGGGTGGCACTGGTGGGTGGCACTGGTGGGCACAGGTGGGTGTCACTGGTGGGCACAGGTGGGTGTCACTGGTGGGCACAGGTTGGTGGCACTGGTGGGCACAGGTGGATGGGCACAGGTGGGTGGCACTGCTGGGCACAGGTAGGTGGCACTTCTGGGCACAGGTGGGTGACACTGCAGAGTGGCACAGGTGGGTGGGCACAGGTGGGTGGCACTGCTGGGCACAGGTGGGTGGGCACAGGTGGGTGGCACTGCTGGGCACAGGTGGGTGGCACTGCTGGGCACAGGTGGGTGCACTGCTGGGCACAGGTGGGTGATCTGCTGGGCACAGGTGGGCGGAGCTAGTGGGCGCACTGCTGGGCACAGGTGGGCAGAACTTGCGGGTGGCACTGCTGGGCACCGATCATCAGGGCACTGTTCATCAGTGCCCTGATGATCGGTGCCGATCCCCGCTCTGACAACTGCCGGTTCTCGGCAGTACTTTCCTCACGATCTGACAGCGTGAGGAAAGTGCAGCCGAGAACCGGCACTTGCATTTCCCTCTGATCAGCGTGTCATTGGACACCGCTGATCAGGTGGTAAAAGGCCGCTGTGATTGGCCTTTTACCACATCACGTGATCAGCTGTGTCCATAGGACACAGCGATCACGGAGATCGCCGGGTGTGCGCCCCCTGGGGCGCGCAGGAGAGCACGTTCTGGGGGGACGTCATATGATGTCCACCCAGAACTGGCCGGCCGCGGTGAAGCCGTCATTCGGGTATCTGCGGTCGGCTACTAGTTAAATGTTGTCTATTTCTGTGCAGCTGAACCTCGGTGTTCCGGTAGACACGTGTGATCGTCCATTCTCAGATTGTGTCCTCGGAGCCCGTATGGAAGAGAAATATATTTTCAATATATTTAGAAAAAAAAATGATACATGCGACCTATGTTTACAATATGTCGCCCTGCGCGAATATATTTTCACATGTATTCCAAAAATGTCAATTAAAATCTATTTTCCAAAGCCATATATTTAAAAATATATTTTTCAAAATATATTTTCCAGATTTTTTTTGAACATCTAAAAAAAAAAAATTAAACGTAGATTTTTAAATATACTTGTAAAGGCATTCTAAATGACACTTAGATATTTATTGCAGCGTGTGTTCTGAATATATAGTATTTTTAATATATTGAAATATATTTTTTAAATATATTTAATATGGCACGTGTGATCGTCCATTCCCAGATAGTGTCCTCAGAGCCCGTGTGGAAGAGAAATATATTTTCAATATATTTAGAAAAAAAATTATACATGTGACATCTATTTACAATATATCGGCCTGCGCGAGTATATTTTAACATGTATTCCAAACATTTAAATTAAAATATATTTTCCAAAGGCATATATTAAAAAATATATTTTTCAAAATATATTTTCCAGATATTTTTGAACATCTAAAAAAAGCATTTAAATATAGATTTTTAAATATTTTTGTAAATGCATTCCAAATGATATATAATTTGATATATATTGCAGTGTGTGTTCTGAATATACAGTATTTTTAATATATTCACAAATATATTTTTGAAATATATATTTAATATGGCACGTGTGATCGTCCATTCCCAGATAGTGTCCTCAGAGCCCATGTGGAAGAGAAATATATTTTCAATATATTAAAAAAAAAATGATACATGGGACATCTATTTACAATATATTGGCCTACACTAATATATTTTATCATGTATTCCAAACATTTAAATTAAAATATATTTTCCAAAGGCATATATTAAAAAATATATTTTTCAAAATATATTTTCCAGATATTTGTGAACATTTAAAAAAAAAAACATTTAAACATAGATTTTTAAATATACTTGTAAATGCATTCCAAAAGACACTTTGATATTTATTGCAGTGTGTGTTCCAAAAATACAGTATTTTTAATATATTCACAAATATATTGAACTATATTTTTGAAATATATTGAATATGGCACGTGTGATCGTCCATTCCCAGGGAGTGTCCTCAGAGTCCATGTGGAAGAGAAATATATTTTCAATATATTTGGAAAAAAAAATTATACATGCAACCTATATTTACAATATATCGGCCTACGTGAATATATTTTCATGTGTATTCCAAAAATGTAAATTAGAATATATTTTCCAAATATTTTTGAACATCTAAAAAAAAAGCATTTAAATATAGATTTTTAAATATTCTTGTAAATGCATTCCAAATGATATATAATTTGATATATATTGCAGTGTGTGTTCTCAATATACAGTATTTTTAGTATATTCACAAATATATTTTTTAAATATATTGAATATGGCACGTGTGATCGTCCATTCTCAGATAGTGTCCTCAGAGCCCATGAGGAAGAGAAATATATTTTCAATATATTTGGAAAAAAAAATTATACATGCGACATCTATTTACAATATATCGGCCTACGCGAATATATTTTCACATCTATTCCAAAAATGTCAATTAGAATATATTTTTCAAAGGCATATTTTTAAAAATATATTTTTAAAAATATATTTAAAAATATACTTTTCAAAATATATTTTCCAGATATTTTTGAAAATCTAAAAAAAAACATTTAAACGTAGATTTTTAAATATTCTTGTAAATGCATTCCAAATGACACTGATATATATTGCAGCGTGGGTTCTCAATATACAGTATTTTTAATATATTCACAAATATATTTTTGAAATATATTGAATATGGCACGTGTGATCGTCCATTCCCAGATAGTGTCCTCAGAGCCCATGTGGAAGAGAAATATATTTTCAATATATTAAAAAAAAAAATGATACATGGGACATCTATTTACAATATATTGGCCTACACTAATATATTTTATCATGTATTCCAAACATTTAAATTAAAATATATTTTCCAAAGGCATATATTAAAAAATATATTTTTCAAAATATATTTTCCAGATATTTGTGAACATTTTAAAAAAAAAACATTTAAACATAGATTTTTAAATATACTTGTAAATGCATTCCAAAAGACACTTTGATATTTATTGCAGTGTGTGTTCTAAAAATACAGTATTTTTAATATATTCACAAATATATTGAACTATATTTTTGAAATATATTGAATATGGTACGTGTGATTGTCCATTCCCAGATAGTGTCCTCAGAGTCCATGTGGAAGAGAAATATATTTTCAATATATTTGGAAAAAAAAATTATACATGCAACCTATATTTACAAAATATCGGCCTACGTGAATATATTTTCATGTGTATTCCAAAAATGTAAATTAGAATATATTTTCCAAAGGCATATTTTTAAAAATATATTTTTCTAAATATATTTAAAAATATATATTTCTAAATATATTTTCCAAATATTTTTGAACATCTAAAAAAAAAGCATTTAAATATAGATTTTTAAATATTCTTGTAAATGCATTCCAAATGATATATAATTTGATATATATTGCAGTGTGTGTTCTCAATATACAGTATTTTTAGTATATTCACAAATATATTTTTTAAATATATTGAATATGGCACGTGTGATTGTCCATCCTCAGATAATGTCCTCAGAGCCCATGAGGAAGAGAAATATATTTTCAATATATTTGGAAAAAAAAATTATACATGCAACATCTATTTACAATATATCGGCCTACGCGAATATATTTTCACATCTATTCCAAAAATGTCAATTAGAATATATTTTTCAAAGGCATATTTTTAAAAATATATTTTTCAAAATATATTTAAAAATATATTTTTCTAAATATATTTTCCAGATATTTTTGAACATCTAAAAAAAAGCATTTAAATATAGATTTTTAAATATTCTTGTAAATGCATTCCATATGACACTTAGATATATATTGTAGCGTGGGTTCTCAATATACAGTATTTTTAATATATTCACAAATATATTTTTGAAATATATTGAATATGGCACGTGTGATCGTCCATCCTCAGATAGTGTTCTCAGAGCCCATGGGGAAGAGAAATATATTTTCAATATATTTAGAAAAAAAAATTATAAATGCGACCTATATTTACAATATATTGGCCTACGTGAATATATTTTCACATGTATTCCAAAAATGTCAATTAGAATATATTTTCTAAAGGCATATTTTTAAAAATATATTTTTCAAAATATATGTAAAAATATATTTTTCAAAATATATTTTCCAGATATTTTTGAATATCTAAAAAAAAAAAAACATTTAAACGTAGATTTTTAAATATACCTGTAAAAGCATTCCAAAAAAAATTAAACACGCGACATATATTTACAATATATTGACCTACTCGAATATATTTTCACGTGTATTCCAAAAATGTAAATTAAAATATATTTTCCAAAGGCATATATTTAAAAATATATTTTTCAAAATATATTTTCCAGATTTTTTTTGAACATCTGAAAAAAAAACATTTAACCATAGATTTTTAAATATTCTTGTAAATGCATTCCAAAAGACACTTTGATATATATTGCAGCGTGGGTTCTGAGTATATTTTTAATAATATATTCACAAATATATTGAAATAGATTTTTTTAAATATATTGAATACGGCCAAAATTGTAGTATTTGAAATATATGTCAATATATTTTGGGAAGAATATATTAAGAATGCATTTTTAAAATATATTTCAAATATATTTTTCTTCCGTGTGGGAGGACATGGCCAGAAAAGCAGCGCCCGTGCGATTCCCCCGAGGGAGCGATATTATTCCCAAATATATTGACATATATTTGAAATGCCACAATTTTGTCCGTATTCAATATATTTAAAAAAATATATATACCGTATTTGCCGGCGTATAAGACGACTTTTTGACCCTTGAAAATCTTCTCAAAAGTCGGGGGTCGTCTTATACGCCGGTACACATGTTTAGGGGGGCTGCGGCATTAAGTACAGGGGTTTGCAGGGGCTGATGTCTCTTACCTGGATCCAGTCCCACGACGATCCGGTCCAGGAAGCGCGGCGTCTCCTTCAGTTCGGCCACTGGATGTTCGTGCGGCTGCTCGGCTCCGCCTCCTCACCGGTGATTGGCCGCCAGAACTGTAGCTCAGGAAAGGCACACAGGCGGCCAATCACTGGCGAGGGGGCGGAGCCGAGCGGCCCCGCGAAAATTGAGTGCCGAAGCAGCAGGTAAGTGTTCTGTGTAGAGGTGCTGCTGCAACCACATATGCTGGCTGCAGCAGCACCATACGAGAACAGGGTCAGCAAGTCTCAGTGGGAGGAATAGTGCCCCATCATTGGTGTCACTGATACCAATGATGGGGCACTATTCCTCCCACTGACACCAACGATGGGGCACTATTCCTCCCCCCCACTGACACCAACGATGGGGCACTATTCCCCCCCCACTGACACCAACGATGGGGCACTATTCCACCCCCCACTGACACCAATGATGGGGCACTATTCCACCCCTCACTGACACCAATAATGGGACACCATTCCTCCCACTGACATCAATGATGGGGCACTATTCCTCCCACTGACACCAATGATGGGGCACTATTCCTCCCACTGACACCAATGATGGGGCACTGTTCCTCCCACTGACACCAATGATGAGGCACTATTCCTCCCACTGACACCAATGATGGGGCATTATTCCTCCCACTGATACCAATGATGGGGCACTATTCCTCCCACTAATACCAATGATGGGGCACTATTCCTCCCACTGACATCAATGATGGGGCACTATTCCTCCCACTGACACCAATGATGGGGCACTATTCATCCCACTGATACCAATGATGGGGCACTATTCCTCCCACTGACACCAATGATGGGGCACTATTCCTCCCACTGACATCAATGATGGGGCACTATTCCTCCCACTGACACCAATGATGGGACACTATTCCTCCCACTGACATCAATGAGGGGGCACTATTCCTCCCACTGACACCAATGATGGGGCACTATTCCTCCCACTGACACCAATGATGGGACACTATTCCTCCCACTGACACCAATGATGGGGCACTATTCCTCCCACTGACATCAATGATGGGGCACTATTCCTCCCACTGACACCAATGATGGGGCACTATTCCTCCCACTGGTGTGCATTGGAAGAGGGGTAGTCTTATACGGCGAGTATAGCCCAAACACTACATTTTAGCAGGAAAAGTAGGGGGGTCGTCTTATACGCCGGCAAATACGGTACATACTGTATGTTGAAATGCATTTTTATTACAAAATATATGAAAAATATTTTTATTAGCACTGATCACTGTATTGGTGTCACTGGGGGTGTCAGAATGCCCGCCGCAGTCCTGCTATAAGTCGCTGATTGTTGCCATTACTAGCATACAAAAAATATCCCGATCTCTATCCCGCCATTTGTAGACGCTGTAATTTTCACGTAAACCAATTAATTTCCACGTATCGGAATTTTTTTTTCAGGAAAGACACGGAGCGGGAGATATTTTGGCCGAAATTTGTGACAAAATTTGATTTTTTACATTTTTTTTACTGGACGAGTTTTATAGCAAAAAGTCTAAAATATCGTTTTTTTCCCAAAATCGTTGTTCTTTTTTTTTTTTATAGCGCAAAAAATAAAAAAATGCACAGGCGATCAAATACCACTGAAAGAGAGCTCTATTCGTGGGGAAAAAAAAGGATATCAATTTCATTTGGGTGTGGTGTCACATGACCGCGCAATTGTCAGTAAAAGTAACGAAGCGCCGTAACACAAAAAAATTGCCTGGTCAGGAAGGTGTGTGTGTGGGGGGGGGGGGAGGGAATCATCTGGAGGGGAGGGGGGGAATCCTCTGGAGGAGGAGGGGGGATCATGGGGGGGGGGGATCCTCTGGAGGGGAGGAGGGGGGGATCCTCTGGAGGGGGAGGGGGGGATCATCGGGGGGGAATCCTCTGGAGGGGAGGAGGGGAATCCTCTGGAGGAGGAGGGGGGATCCTCTGGAGGGGGAGGGGGGCCATCCTCAGGAGGAGGGGGGGATCCTCTGTAGGAGGAGGGGGGGATCATCGGGGGGGGGGATCCTTTGGAGGAGGAGGGGGGGGATTCTCTGGAGGGGCGGATGGGAATCCTCTGGAGGAGGAGGGGGGATTTTTTGGAGGGGAGGGGGAGAATCCTCTAGAGGAGGAGGGGGGGGAATCCTCTGGAGGGGGGGCATCCTCAGGAGGAGTGGGGGATCCTCTGTAGGAGGAGGGGGGATTCTCTGGAGGGGAGGAGGGGAATCCTCTGGAGGAGGAGGGGGGGATTCTCTGGAGGGGAGGGGGAGAATCCTCTAGAGGAGGAGGGGGGAATCCTCTGGAGGGGAGGGGGAGAATACTCTGGAGGAGGAGGGGGGATCCTCTGGAGGGGAGGGGGGGATCCTCTGGAGGAGGAGGGGGGAATCCTCTGGAGGAGGAGGGGGGGATCCTCTGGAGGGGGAGGGGGGAATCCTCTGGAGGAGGGGGAGGGGGGAATCCTCTGGAGGAGGGGGAGGGGGTAATCCTCTGGAGGGGGAGGGGGGAATCCTCTGGAGAGGGAGGGGGGATCCTCTGGAGGGGGAGGGGGGAATCCTCTGGAGGGGGAGGGGGGAATCCTCTGGAGGAGGAGGGGGGAATCCTCTGAAGGAGGAGGGGGAATCCTCTGGAGGGGGAGGGGTTAAAGACGTATTTTCAGGTACAGAAGAAGGATAAGAACAATGGGGGAATTCAGGACGTTTTCTCTGTAACAAAGTTTGCGGCTCACACTTGGCCTACTTGTAGAGTTTTATGCAAAACTTTCCTGCGCGGTTCAAAGTTAATAAGCGATCAATACGGCATCGATCACATTTATTGAATTGTGACTCTGGCAAACATGATAAAGAACACAGCGGATCGATAAAAGTACATACCATTCCAAAGACTCGGGGCACGCCGCGTACCGGGGGGGGGGGGGGCTTTAACCAGTTCACTCCCACCCCTGCCTACCGCCCACATGGAAGAAAAATATATTTTAAATATATTTAAAAAATATTCTTCCCAAATATATTGCCATATATTTGAAATGCTACAATTTGGGCCGTCATCAATATATATTTAAAAATATATTTTAATAAATAAATAAATATATATATACTGCGTGTTTAAAGGCGTTTTTATTACAAAATATATGAAAAATATTTTTAAAAATACAAATCTACATTTTCGGAACGCATTTACAAATAGATGTTAAAATGGATTTTTTATATGTTAAAAAAAAAATTGAAGAATATATTTAAAAAATATATATATTATTACAAATATAGATTTTTTAAAATATATTCTTCAGATTTTTTTAATATATAAAAAATAAATTTTAACATATATTTTTGCATATATTTGTAAATGCGTTTAAAAAAATGTAGATTTGTATTTTTAAAGAAATACAGTATATTTGAAATGTGTTTTTTAAAAATATTTTTCATATATTATGTAATATAAATGCATTTCAACATGCAGTATATATATATATTGAAATCTATTTTGAAATATATTGAATTCGGCCAAAATTGTATTATTTCAAATATATGTCTATATATTTGGGAAGAATATTTTTAAAATATATTTCGAATATATTTTTCTTCCAAGTGGGCACCTACAGACAAGAAAGCCATCTGCATCTCTACTACAGGCCTGTTTACTCACTGATGTCTGCGTCATGACGTCAGCCCGGGATCACACTGATGTCTAGCGTCATGACGTCAGCCCGGGATCACACTGATGTCTAGCGTCATGACGTCAGCCCGGGATCACACTGATGTCTGCGTCATGACGGTCAGCCCGGGATCACACTGATGTCTAGCGTCATGACGTCAGCCCGGGATCACACTGATGTCTGCGTCATGACGTCAGCCCGGGTTCACACTGATGTCTGCGTCATGACGTCAGCCCGGGTTCACACTGATGCGGTGCGGAATTTGCAGAGTTTTCTGTGCGAATTCCTCACCGCATCAGAATCGCACCCCGTTCATGCAAACCGCTGCGGGTGTGTATGTTAAGTTAACAACACCCCAAAATCGTTCCACAACACGCGGTGCAATGTGTGGAATCGGATCTCATAGGCGTGAATATCCATGCAACTCGATTCTAGTGCGGACCTAAAAAAGGGTCCTGCGCCTTTTTTGGTGCAGATACGGTGCAATTAGAGTCATACAAAATGTATGACTCCGATCGCACTGCACACAAATCACATGCGATGTGCAGGGAATGAGGGGCGGTTCCTGTGTGAATCACATGTGATGTGCGGGGAATGCGGGGCGGTTCCTGTGTGAATCACATGCGATGTGCAGGGAATGAGGGGCGGTTCCTGTGTGAATCACATGTGATGTGCGGGGAATGCAGGGCAGTTCCTGTGTGAATCACATGCGATGTGCAGGGAATGCGGGGCGGTTCCTGTGTGAATCACATGTGATGTGCGGGGAATGCGGGGCGGTTCCTGTGTGAATCACATGCGATGTGCGGGGAATGCGGGGCGGTTCCTGTGTGAATCACGTGCGAAGTGCGGGGAATGCGGGGCGGTTCCTGTGTGAATCACGTGCGATGTGCAGGGAATGCGGTGCGGTTCCTGTGTGAATCACATGTGATGTGCAGGGAATGCGGTGCGGTTCCTGTGTGAATCACATGTGATGTGCGGGGAATGCGGGGCGGTTCCTGTGTGAATCACGTGCGATGTGCAGGGAATGCGGTGCGGTTCCTGTGTGAATCACATGTGATGTGCGGGGAATGCGGGGCGGTTCCTGTGTGAATCACGTGCGATGTGCGGGGAATGCGGGGCGGTTCCTGTGTGAATCACGTGCGATGTGCGGGGAATGCGGGGCGGATCCTGCGTGAATCACATGCGATGTGCAGGGAATGCGGGGCGGTTCCTGTGTGAATCACGTGCGATGTGCGGGGAATGCGGGGCGGTTCCTGTGTGAATCACATGCGATGTGCAGGGAATGCGGGGCGGTTCCTGTGTGAATCACGTGCGATGTGCGGGGAATGCGGGGCGGTTCCTGTGTGAATCACATGTGATGTGCGGGGAATGCGGGGCGGTTCCTGTGTGAATCACGTGCGATGTGCGGGGAATGCGGGGCGGTTCCTGTGTGAATCACATGTGATCTGCAGGAATGCGGTGCGGTTCCTGTGTGAATCACATGTGATGTGCGGGGAATGCGGGGCGGTTCCTGTGTGAATCACGTGCGATGTGCAGGGAATGCGGTGCGGTTCCTGTGTGAATCACATGTGATGTGCGGGGAATGCGGGGCGGTTCCTGTGTGAATCACGTGCGATGTGCGGGGAATGCGGGGCGGTTCCTGTGTGAATCACGTGCGATGTGCGGGGAATGCGGGGCGGATCCTGCGTGAATCACATGCGATGTGCAGGGAATGCGGGGCGGTTCCTGTGTGAATCACGTGCGATGTGCGGGGAATGCGGGGCGGTTCCTGTGTGAATCACATGCGATGTGCAGGGAATGCGGGGCGGTTCCTGTGTGAATCACGTGCGATGTGCGGGGAATGCGGGGCGGTTCCTGTGTGAATCACATGTGATGTGCGGGGAATGCGGGGCGGTTCCTGTGTGAATCACGTGCGATGTGCGGGGAATGCGGGGCGGTTCCTGTGTGAATCACATGCGATGTGCAGGGAATGCGGGGCGGTTTCCTGTGTGAATCACATGTGATGTGCAGGGAATGCGGGGCGGTTCCTGTGTGAATCACATGTGATGTACCGCATCGCATGTATGTGAACCCGGGCTCCAGGTAACATCGAAGTATAAAGGATTGCAGAAATTATTTGTTATTTTTATGCATTTTAGCACTGGTTCACACCAGAGCGACTTCAGGTGTGACTTCATATGTGACTTCAGGTGCGACTTCAGGTGTGACTTCAGCAGGGGCGGACTGATCATTTGGAGAGTCGGGCACTCCCTGAGGGCTCAGTAGGAGGCCCCATGAGATGCCCCTGGTACCTTTTTCATAGGCTTTTTTGAGTTTGGGCAAGGACACAGGGCCCCATGATCCCCTATTGCCCGGGGGCCCCATGAGTTGTCAGTCCGCCCCTGGACTTCAGCTGCGATTTCAGGTGTGACACGCGATTTTCAAATTTCTATGGCACGGTCTCAATCAGTGCGATTTTTGAAGTAGCGCGATCTCAATAATAGTTCCTGCACAACTTTTTTCCGATTTCACTGCAACTTACATTGATTCTGTTATATGAAGCGGCGGCCGCAGTGAAATCGGAGGTACAAAATCGCATCGATCTGGAAGTTGTATTCAGTGTGATTGGGCTCTCCCCCCCACCCCCCCCGGTCACGTCAAAGCCGATTTCAAAATCGGGTGACCTGCCGATCTGCTTGATATCTGAGACAGAGGTCTATGAAAAATCGCACGAAAAGTCGTATTACTATAGAAAATCGATGCGACTCCGACCAAATCAGAACCCGTGCCTATATTACTGCATGCCAAATCGATGTGACTGAAGGCTGAGCACTGCCGCAATTTCAGGTGCGATTGGGAATTGAAATCCCACTGACATTGTATGTATATCAAACTCAGTCATCTGCAGATTGTTTTGTCTGATCGATGTTTATAAACAATGTTACTTTGTATCTCTCTATCTCCCGTCTGATCGATGTTTATAAAAAATGTTACTTTGTATCTCTCCATCTCCCGTCTGATCGATGTTTATAAACAATGTTACTTTGTATCTCTATCTCCCGTCTGATCGATGTTTATAAACAATGTTACTTTGTATCTCTCCATCTCCCGTCTGATCGATGTTTATAAACAATGTTGCTTTGTATCTCTCTATCTCCCGTCTGATCGATGTTTATAAACAATGTTACTTTGTATCTCTCTATCTCCCGTCTGATCGATGTTTATAAACAATGTTACTTTGTATCTCTCCATCTCCCGTCTGATCGATGTTTATAAACAATGTTACTTTGTATCTCTCTATCTCCCGTCTGATCGATGTTTATAAACAATGTTACTTTGTATCTCTATCTCCCGTCTGATCGATGTTTATAAACAATGTTACTTTGTATCTCTCTATCTCCCGTCTGATCGATGTTTATAAACAATGTTACTTTGTATCTCTCCATCTCCCGTCTGATCGATGTTTATAAACAATGTTACTTTGTATCTCTCCATCTCCCGTCTGATCGATGTTTATAAACAATGTTACTTTGTATCTCCCGTCTGATTGATGTTTATAAACAATGTTACTTTGTATCTCTCTATCTCCCGTCTGATCGATGTTTATAAACAATGTTACTTTGTATCTCCCGTCTGATTGATGTTTATAAACAATGTTACTTTGTATCTCTATCTCCCGTCTGATCAATGTTTATAAACAATGTTACTTTGTATCTCCCGTCTGATTGATGTTTATAAACAATGTTACTTTGTATCTCTATCTCCCGTCTGATCAATGTTTATAAACAATGTTACTTTGTATCTCTCTATCTCCCGTCTGATCAATGTTTATAAACAATGTTACTTTGTATCTCTCTATCTCCCGTCTGATCGATGTATTTATAGCACGACTCTCGGCTGTCATTTTCCCAGCCAGGAATTGCTGCCAAATCTGTCTGCGGACAATCTATGTCTTGTGCGTTACAAGGACGATTTCTTGTGTAGAACGCTCAATGTCCCCAAAAGCGGAAAATCCACTAAAAAAAGTTTGTTTTCATTTTGGGGGAGTGGCTAGAACCTCAATCTAGTGTTGTATCTCTGTTTACCGCCAAAAGAAACCCCTATTTTTCTTCCGCAAAAAACCCGGAACAGACAAACGGATGTCAATGGATGAAAATGGATGAACACAGACATAAACGTATGAAAAACAGATGTAAACGGCTGAAAAATGGATGTAAATGGATGAAGAATGGATTAAACCAATGTAAATGGATGTAAACCCTATTTTTCTTCCACAAAAAAAACAGAATAGATGAAAAACAGATGTCAATAGATGTAAAGGGACCAAAAATGGATGTAAACGGATGAAAAACTAATGTAAACCAATGTAACCGGATGAAAAATGGATGTTGTCAAGAGAACCAGAGAGCACACAGAGACAGATTGCACGGAACCCAACGTGCGTTTATTGGGGAGGTTTTGGGACACAGACAACAGTTCCTTCAGTCCACAGATCCACACCAGACACAGTAACACAGTAAAGTTCTTTGGACGGCAATATGGAACAACAGGGGTATGGTAATCCACAGGGTTCAGTAAGGCAAGGGCGGGGTGGCTTTGTGGAACTTCAGGTTCCTGGGGAGAATTGGGCTCAGTGCTTTGGGAAGCACGGGGTTAGTCCACTTACTGGAAGCGGGGAGCCAGACACAGAGGGCTACAGTCCACACTGGCAACACAGGGTTACTCCACACAGGCAGCTTCAGGCAGGGAAGGGTTAGGTCCAGGCAGATTCATGGAGACAGCAGAAGATTCCTCCACAGTGCAGGGAATTCCAGGCAGCAGAGAGTTCACCACACACAGGAGAGGGATCCAGGCAGAACGGACAGTCCAGTCAGCCAGGGAGATGGGAAGGAGGACAGGGGGATGGTCATATGAGAGAAGCTGGCCCTCAGCACAGCCTTCCCTCACACACGCAGCCAGGAGAACACAAGGGGGGTTTTTCCTGCTCACCCTTAAGTATAGAGCTGGGTGCCTTGTGGTAACCCGAGACCACACAGGGAACAAGGCCTTTGTCCCTGTCTGGCAGGAAGATGTGCATGAGGGGGAAGGGAGGATAGGGCCTGTTTGTGGATTCCCTCAGCAGGGGGCCAGAGTGTAAGCCAGGGGGGTGAGGGGCTGCTGAGGGCTGCCTGTGTCAGGGACATGGAGGACTAGAAGGTCCCAGCATGGACGGGACAGAAGAGTGAGGGGCTGCTGAGGAGTGGGGGTGACAGGCAGCAAGCCTAGAGGATGGGGGGGAAGGGCCAGCTCCGTGACAGATGTAAATGGTTGCAAAAATGGATGTAAATGGAAAAAAGCGGATGAACAAATGGATAAAAAATGTAAACAGATGAAAAAACATTTTCTTTGAAAAAGATGACTGAACTGAAGAAAAAAAATGAATGCCGGTGTGAAAGGGCCTATATTTATAGTATTATTGTATTATTTTAGTAATATTTTATAGTTCTATAGTATTATCTTAGTATTATTTTATTATTATTATAGTATTATATAATATGCAGAAAGCCCGCCCCTGCAGAGAATAGCAGACTCGTCCTGGACGTGCACCTCGTTGATAGTTGTAGATGAAAAAACGGATGGACACTCATCTGCTTTTTTCTTTGAAAAATATGACTGAACTGAAGAAAAATAATGAACTCCGGTGTGAAAGGGGCCTTTATTTATAGTATTATTATATTATTTATAGTATTATTGTATTATTTATAGTATTGTATTATTTATAGTATTATTGTATATTTATAGTATTGTATTATTTATAGTATTATTGTATTATTTATAGTATTATTTTAGTATTATTGTATTATTTATAGTATTATTGTATTATTTATAGTATTATTTATAGTATTATAGTATTATTTATAGTATTATTTTAGTATTTTGTATTATTTATAGTATTATTGTATTATTTATAGTATTATTGTATTATTTATAGTAATATTGTATTATTTATAGTATTGTATTATTTATAGTATTATTGTATTATTTATAGTATTATTTTAGTATTATTGTATTATTTATAGTATTATTGTATTATTTATAGTATTATTTATAGTATTATTTATAGTATTATTTAAGTATTATTTTAGTATTATTTATAGTATTATTTATTGTATTATTTATAGTATTATTTTAGTATTATTTTAGTATTATTGTATTATTTTTAGTATTATTTTAGTATTATTTATAGTATTATTGCATTTATATTATTATTTATAGTATAATTTATGGTATTATTTTAGTATAATATAAATGCAGCAATCCCGTCCCGCAGAGAATTGCAGAGAATTGCAGACTCGTCGCGGCCGCACACCTCGTTGATCGATATTTCGCACTAATAATCGATCTCCCCCTACGATGACTATAAATGTACACAATAAATGCAGCAATATCGATCTCATTTGCTGGGCTACAAGGCGGTAGGGGAGGTGGGATCACTGGCGTGGCTCCTCCCAGTTCCTCTGCCACAGAGGCGTATGGGACTTGTAGTACTTCCATGGAATGTTCCCAGCAGAATGGATGACACAACTGTTTGGCCAGAATTAATAAAACAACAGGAAGCTGCAGCGAGAACCCCCCCCCCCTCCACATGATATATATAAGGCGGGGTGGGGGAGGGTTGTGTTTCTGGGGCTGTTGCTTGTGCTCGTCCGTCATGTCAGACCTGAGTCACAGCTGTAATACTACATGGAGTCATCCTTTAATCTCTCAGTCTTCCTCAAAGTGTCGGATTCTAAAGATGGAGGATGGGAAGGATTGTTACATTGTTGTCGGCATCCTTTAGACTTTGTTGCGATGTTCATTTATCATCTCGAGTCGAATATTTCGTTGCGGACCCCTCCGGGATTCGCTTTTTCTGGACATGTGTCGGTTAAAACAATAAACCTCACAATGGCCTTTTTTCTGTCGCTGACAAATGATTGGCTCATCTTCAAAATAGTCCAGCGATAATTGTTCCCTCGCCGGCGCCGGACAGATGGAATTTATCACGTTTTCCTGAGAGATCAGAAACGATCACACAGAGACCGGTGAAGGTCCAGAGCCATTCATTCTCCTCTTATCATCGCTCGCCTGATAGATCGCCTCTTCCCGTTCCCGCGCAGGAGGCGGCCCAAACCCATTTAGCATGGATTTTCCTCAACAACCGCAGCCATCGCCGCGCCGAAAGGCCAGTATAACCGCCAACTTGTCGTAAATCTACTCCGTCATCCCGCCGTCTCCGAGGTTAATCCCGCTGAGCCAAACCGAACGATTTCTTCCAGGAGTCGCCTTTTGTTGTCTGAGCTCCGCAAATCCTGAGCCGCCGGCTGGTAACATCGCCGCAATTCAGATCCATTCATGATCCGAGCTTCGGATGGAGAATAATGAGAGGAAGGAAGGAAGGAAGGAAGGAAGGAAGGAAGGAAGGAGGGAAGGAAGGAGGGAGGAAGGGAGGGAGGGAGGAAGGAAGGAAGGGAGGGAGGGAGGAAGGAAGGGAGGGAGGGAGGAAGGGAGGAGGGAGGGAGGGAAGCAAGGAAGGAAGGAAAGGAAGCGAGGAAGGAAGGGAGGGAGGAAGAGAGAGGGAGGAAGGAAGGAATAGAGGGAAGGAAGGAAGTAAGAGTGTGGGAGGAAGGAAGGAAGGGATGGAGGAAGGAAGGAAGGAAGGAAGGAAGAGAGGGAGGGAAGGAAGTAAGAGTGAGGAAGGGAGGGAGGAAGGAAGAGAGAGAGGGAGGGAAGGAAGAAAAGAAGGAAGGAAGAGGGGGTAGAGGGAAGAAGGAAAGATAGGAAGGGATGGAGGAAGGGATGGAGGAAGGAAGGGAGGGAGGGAGGAAGGGAGGGAGGGAGGGAGGAAGGAAGGAGGGAGGAAGGAAGGAGGGAAGGAAGGAAGGAAGGAGGGAAGGAAGGGAGGAGGGAGGGAGGGAGGAAGGAAGGAAGGGAGGAGGGAGGGAGGGAGAGGGAGGAAGGAAGGAATAGAGGGAAGGAAGGAAGTAAGAGTGTGGGAGGAAGGAAGGAAGGGATGGAGGGAGGAAGGAAGGAAGGAAGGAAGGAAGAGAGGGAAGGAAGGAAGTAAGAGTGAGGAAGGGAGGGAGGAAGGAAGAGAGAGAGGGAGGGAAGGAAGAAAAGAAGGAAGGAAGAGGGGGTAGAGGGAAGAAGGAAAGATAGGAAGGGATGGAGGAAGGAAGGGAGGGAAAGGAGAAAGAAGGATAAGAGGGAGGGAGGAAGGAAGGGAGGGAGGGAGGTGGAAAGAAAGAAGGAAGGATAGGGAGGAGGGAGGGAAGGAAGGAAGAGTGAGGAAGGGAGGGAGGAAGGAAGGCAGGGAGGGAAGGAAGGGGAGGGGAGAAGGAAAGATAGAAAGGGGTGGAGGTAAGAAGGGATGGGAGAAGGAAGAAAGGAAGGAAGAGTGAGGGAGGAAGGAAGGGGAGATCTGTGATAATTCTAACCCATCTAAAGGGGCTTTTTTTTTCATTAGAAGTGGAACGGGGGGGGGGGGGGGGTGAGAAAGGAGGAAGAAGAGAAGGGAAGGGAGGGGGGAGGAAGGAAGGATGGAAGATGGAAGAATGGAAGGACAGCATAGTCCCCTTTGTTCTTCACTACTTGCTGCCTTCTTTCCTAAATTTAGCTAATTAACAAAACAATTCCTGCAGTGCAGATCAGGAAACTTTTAATTGATTTCTACCCAATCAGCTCTGAGTCCAGTTACTCCCCGAATACACATCTGTGGGCCGTCAGATCAGTAGGGTGTCATCAGTGATGGTGTCATCAGTAGGGTGTCATAGAGTGTGGTGTTATTAAAGCTCTAATGGGGTCAGAGGCCTTTGATGTGATCTTCAATGACAAGTAAAGTACAATCTGCGTGTCTGTGTGCTCAGGTCACCGAGGATGGCAATCGCCCGGCTCTTCTATAGGAGACATTCATCTTCTCATTGTGTGGGAAGACAGCAATATAGACCTTCACAATCATCTTCACCATCTTAAATTTTAAGTGTTTCCAAATCAATAAGAAAAGAGCAAAAGGGTGTCACCTGAACGAGCAGCAATTAATAAAGGAGAGGGGAGAGCGACGAGTCTGAGTGCAGCTCATACTTGTAATCTGGGAGAACAACAGCGATCGATGAACGATTGATTTCCCCCTTTTACACAGAAAATGCTGGAAATTGTAAGCATTGTCTCCTAAGTGATTGTAGATGAGGTGATGACTAGATGGAGGGATGGATAGATGGATGGAGGGATGGATAGATGACTGGATGGATGGATGGAGGGAGGGAGGGAGGAAGGGAGGGAGGGATGGATGGATGGATAGAGAGATGGATGGAGGGATAGATGGATGGATGGATGGATGGAGGGATAGATGACTGGATAGATGGATGGATGACTGGATAGATGGATGGATGGATGGATAGAGGGATGGATGATTGGATAGAGGCATGGATGGATGGAGGGATAGATGGATGGATGGATAGATAGATGGATGGATAGAGGGATGGATGGATAGAGGGATGGATAGAGGGATGGAAGGATGGATGGATAGAGGGATGGACAGATGGATAGAGGGATGGACAGATGGATGGATGGAGGGATGGATGGATGGATGGAGGGATGGATGAAGGGATGGATGGATGGATGGAGGGATGGATAGAGGGATGGATGGATGGATGGATAGAGGAATGGATAGAGGGATGGATGGAGGGATGGATGGATGGATGGATACAGGGATGGATAGAGGGATGGATAAAGGGATGGACAGAGGGATGGAGGGATGGATGGATAGAGGGATGGACGGATGGATGGATGAATGAAGGGATGGAGGGATGGATGGATAGAGGGATGGAGGGATGGATAGAGGGTTGGATGAAGGGAGGGATGGATAGAGGGATGGATGGATGGAGGGATGGATGGAGGGATGGAGGGAGGGATGGGTGGAGGGATGGATGGAGGGATGGAGGGATGGATGGGTGGAGGGATGGATGGAGGGAGGGATGGAGGGAGGGATGGATGAAGGGATGGATGGAGGGAGGGATAGATGGATGAAGGGATGGATGGAGGGATGGATGGAGGGAGGGAGGGATAGATGGAGGGATGGATGGAGGGAGGGATAGATGGAGGGATGGATGGATGGAGGGAGGGATGGAGGGAGGGATGGATGAAGGGATGGATGGATGGAGGGAGGGATAGATGGAGGGAGGGATGGATGAAGGGATGGATGGAGGGAGGGAGGGATAGATGGAGGGATGGATGGATGGAGGGAAGGATGGATATTATTGATTTACTAAGGACAGACTGTTCGTTTGAAATGTTATCCTATCTTAGTGCGATGAAAATTGACTTTACAAAGATCCCGGAATCGCAGGGAACCTGATAGGTAAACAGATACAATGACAGACAGATATAAAGATGGATCCAATTACAGACAGACAGCGGTTGCCCCTCCCCCCACTCCCCCCCCCCCATAGAAGATCAGTTTGTTCTGTAGAATTATTCTATCCTATAAATGATTGAATTGTTTGATCTCAGTATTGAGCTGCAGAGAACATCGAACTTCCATCTTCCATCTCCTCCTTTATAAAGGTATCACCTCCATTCTCTATATATTGAGCAGCGGAAGGTGAATCTGATCCCCAGCAGGCAGGCCTGTGTCATTCACTGCCGGTTGGAGCTGCACACGGAGCCTCTAATTGGTCACTGTCACACCCTATTGACCAGTGAAGTAGATCATTAATTGCCGCTGGCTGTTCGCTCACATCATTGAATTCCGCAGCAGATGTTAGCAGAAGATAATTGGTCATTTCCTATTTGGATCTGCATTTTGGTCGCTTCCCTTGAAGGCGTAGAAAAATTACAATTTTCAAGGAAGAAAAAAATGAATGCGCTCGGAGGAATTTCTGAACACTTAGAGGAACAGCTACCAAAATGATCCGGCTTTACAAAATGACTGGAGTATAGTCTGTGGGCAAAATCCATGCTTCAGTTGGTCCCGAGAGATCCCGATGTGCTCCTAGTGTGAACCCGGATATTCCACCCTTGGACACCTTGATATCCCCTCATTGGGACACCAGATATTCTCCCATCAGACACCCAGATATTCCCCCATTGGATTGACTGCATATTCCCCAATTGAACACCCATATATTCCCCCATTGGGCAATCAGATATTTCCCCATTGGTTACCCGAATATTCCCCCATTGGACACCCAGATATTCCTCCATTGGACACCAGATATTCCCCCATTGGGCAATCAGATATTCCCCCATTGGTTACCCAAATATTCCCCCATTGGACACCAGATATTTCTCATTGGACACCAGATATTTCCCCATTGGTTACCAGAATATTCCCCAACTGGACACCTGGATATTGCCCCCTTGAACACCTGGATGTCCTCTCATTGGCCACCAGATTCCCTCATTGGACACCCAGAAATTTCCCCATTGGACTCCCACATAGTCACCCATTGGACACGCGGATATTCCCCAATCGGATACCCAGATATTCCCCCATTGGGCACCAGATATTCTACCATTGGGCAATCAGATATTTCCCCATTGGTTACCCAGATTTTCACCAATTGGACACCTGGATATCCCCTCGTTGGGAACCAAATATTCCCTCATTGGGCACCCAGATATTCACCCATCGGATTCCCACATATTCTGCCATGGGTCACCTGGATATTCCTCCATTGGTTACCCAGATATTCCCTCATTGGACACCCTGATATTCCCCCATCGGTTACCCAAATATTCCCCTATTGGACACCCAGATATTCACCCATTGAGCACCCAGCTATTCACCCATTGGATTTACACATATTCCCGTCGGGTCACCCGGATATTCCCTCATTGGGCACCCAATTTGCTTAGCTTTTTTTTATGTTCAGAGGTTCTCTTGATTGGGAGGGAGTTATATTCACAGTTGTTCAGTTCATTTAATGTGTTCTTTTGTATCAGTGCTTTTTAAACAATTATTATTATTATTATTATTTTTTTATTATTATTATTATTATTATATTTTATTATTATTATATTATTATTATATATATATATATTTTTTTTTTTTATTATTATTATTATTAGAGATGAGCGAATCGAACTAGGCGAACCGGAATTCGAGTCGAATTTCAGGAAATATTCGATTCGTGTCGAAACCGAAATTTTGCCTACTTCGGGTGCGCGAATCGAACATTTCCCGATCAGCCGGCAAAAGTGTCCCTGCAGTGAGCTCCGCTATTTCTGACAGTTCTCTGACAGAAGGAACACATGTTTAGCGGTTGAAACATTGTATCTATTAGTTTACATTTAGGATACAGATGTTTCAACCACTGTACATGTGAAGAAGTTGTGAGAGAACTGTCAGAAATAGAGGAACTCTGCACATACACTTTTTGCCGGCTTGGAATTATTCTTCTTTTCATCCTACTTCTTCTTCTTCTTCATCCTCAGAAGAAGAGGATGAGGATGAGGATGAAGAAGAAGAAGAAGAAGAAGAAGAAGAAGAAGAAGAAGAAGTAGGATGAAAAGAAGAATAATTCCAAGCCGGCAAAAAGTGTATGTGCAGAGTTCCTCTATTTCTGACAGTTCTCTCACAGCTTCTTCACATGTACAGCGGTTGAAACATCTGTATCCTAAATGGAAACTAATAGATACAATTTGTATCTATTAGTTTCCATTTAGGATACAGATATTTCAACCGCTGTACATGTGAAGAAGCTGTGAGAGAACTGTCAGAAATAGAGGAACTCTGCACATACACTTTTTGCCGGCTTGGAATTATTCTTCTTTTCATTCTTCTTCTTCTTCCTCATCCTCATCCTCATCCTCATCCTCTTCTTCTGAGGATGAGGATGAAGAAGAAGAAGAAGAAGAAGTAGGATGAAAAGAAGAATAATTCCAAGCCGGCAAAAAGTGTATGTGCAGAGTTCCTCTATTCTGCAGATACACTTAGAGGAGCTCTGCAGATACACTTAGAGGAGCTCTGCACATACACTTTTTGCCGGAAACCGCTGTATGGAGTGAATGTCCCAGAACTGTCAGAAATAGACTATTTATGACAGTTCTGGGACATTCACTGCATACAGCTGTTTTAACCGCTGTATGGAGGGAATGTCATGGAACTGTCAGAAATAGACTATTAATGACAGTTCTGGGACTGTCCTTCAATGCAGCGGTTGAAACATTGTATGTATTTGTTTCCATAAATGGATCCATTTATGGAAACAAATACATACAATGTTTCAACCGCTGTATGGAAGGACAGTCCCACAACTGTCATTAATAGTCTATTTCTGACAGTTCCATGACATTCCCTCCATACAGCGGTTAAAACAGCTGTATGGAGTGAATGTCCCAGATCTATCAGAAATAGACTATTTATGACAGTTCTGGGACATTCACTGCATACAGCTGTTTTAACCGCTGTATGGAGGGAATGTCATGGAACTGTCAGAAATAGACTATTAATGACAGTTCTGGGACTGTCCTTCCATGCAGCGGTTGAAACATTGTATGTATTTGTTTCCATAAATGGATCCATTTATGGAAACAAATACATACAATGTTTCAACCGCTGTATGGAAGGACAGTCCCACAACTGTCATTAATAGTCTATTTCTGACAGTTCCATGACATTCCCTCCATACAGCGGTTAAAACAGCTGTATGGAGTGAATGTCCCAGATCTATCAGAAATAGACTATTTATGACAGTTCTGGGACATTCACTCCATACAGCTGTTTTAACCGCTGTATGGAGGGAATGTCATGGAACTGTCAGAAATAGACTATTAATGACAGTTCTGGGACTGTCCTTCAATGCAGCGGTTGAAACATTGTATGTATTTGTTTCCATAAATGGATCCATTTATGGAAACAAATACATACAATGTTTCAACCGCTGCATGGAAGGACAGTCCCAGAACTGTCATTAATAGTCTATTTCTGACAGTTCCATGACATTCCCTCCATACAGCGGTTAAAACAGCTGTATGGAGTGAATGTCCCAGATCTATCAGAAATAGACTATTTATGACAGTTCTGGGACATTCACTGCATACAGCTGTTTTAACCGCTGTATGGAGGGAATGTCATGGAACTGTCAGAAATAGACTATTAATGACAGTTCTGGGACTGTCCTTCAATGCAGCGGTTGAAACATTGTATGTATTTGTTTCCATAAATGGATCCATTTATGGAAACAAATACATACAATGTTTCAACCGCTGCATGGAAGGACAGTCCCAGAACTGTCATTAATAGTCTATTTCTGACAGTTCTATGACATTCCCTCCATACAGCGGTTGAAACCGCTGTATGGAGTGAATGTCCCAGAACTGTCAGAAATAGACAGAAACTGTCACAGAACTGTCCTTCTTCTCATCCTTCTCCTTCTTCTCATCCTTCTTCTCATCCTTCTTCTCATCCTTCTCCTTCTTCTCATCCTTCTCCTTCTTCTCATCCTTCTCCTTCTGCTCATCCTTCTTCTCATCCTTCTCCTTCTTCTCATCCTTCTCCTTCTCCTTCTTCTCATCCTTCTCCTTCTCCTTCTTCTCATCCTTCTCCTTCTCATCCTTCTCCTTCTCCTTCTCATCCTTCTCCTTCTTCTCATCCTTCTCCTTCTTCTCATCCTTCTCCTTCTCCTTCTTCTCATCCTTCTCCTTCTCCTTCTCATCCTTCTCCTTCTTCTCATCCTTCTCCTTCTCCTCATCCTTTTTCTTCTCATCCTTCTCCTTCTCCTTCTTCTCATCCTTCTCCTTCTTCTCATCCTTCTCCTTCTTCTCATCCTTCTCCTTCTTCTCATCCTTCTCCTTCTTCTCCTTCTTCTCATCATTCTCCTTCTTCTCATCCTTCTCCTTCTTCTCATCCTTCTCATCCTTCTTCTCATCCTTCTTCTTCTCATCCTTCTCCTTCTTCTCATCCTTCTCCTTCTCCTTCTTCTCATCCTTCTCCTTCTTCTCATCCTTCTCCTTCTTCTCATCCTTCTCCTTCTCATCCTTCTCCTTCTCCTTCTTCTCTTCCTTCTCCTTCTTCTCATCCTTCTCCTTCTTCTCATCCTTCTTCTTCTCATCCTTCTCCTCCTTCTTCTCATCCTTCTTCTCATCCTTCTTCTTCTCATCCTTCTCCTTCTTCTCATCCTTCTCCTTCTCCTTCTTCTCATCCTTCTCCTTCTTCTCATCCTTCTCCTTCTTCTCATCCTTCTCCTTCTTCTCATCCTTCTCCTTCTTCTCATCCTTCTCCTTCTCCTTCTTCTCTTCCTTCTCCTTCTTATCATCCTTCTCCTTCTTCTCATCATTCTCCTTCTTCTCATCCTTCTCCTTCTTCTCATCCTTCTTCTTCTCATCCTTTTCCTTCTTCTCATCCTTCTTCTTCTCATCCTTCTTCTTCTCATCCTTCTCCTTCTCATCCTTCTCTTTCTTCTCATCCTTCTCCTTCTCCTTCTTCTCATCCTTCTCCTTCTTCTCATCCTTCTCCTTCTCCTTCTTCTCATCCTTCTCCTTATTCTCAGCCTTCTTCTTCTCATCCTTCTCCTTCTCATCCTTCTCCTTCTCATCCTTCTCCTTCTTCTCATCCTTCTCCTTCTTCTCATCCTTCTCCTTCTCCTTCTTCTCATCCTTCTCCTTCTCCTTCTTCTCATCCTTCTCCTTCTCCTTCTTCTCATCCTTCTCCTTCTTCTCATCCTTCTCCTTCTTCTCATCCTTCTCCTTCTTCTCATCCTTCTCCTTCTTCTCATCCTTCTCCTTCTTCTCATCCTTCTCCTTCTTCTCCTTCTTCTCATCATTCTCCTTCTTCTCATCCTTCTCCTTCTTCTCATCCTTCTCATCCTTCTTCTCATCCTTCTTCTTCTCATCCTTCTCCTTCTCCTTCTTCTCATCCTTCTCCTTCTTCTCATCCTTCTCCTTCTTCTCATCCTTCTCCTTCTCATCCTTCTCCTTCTCCTTCTTCTCTTCCTTCTCCTTCTTCTCATCCTTCTCCTTCTTCTCATCCTTCTTCTTCTCATCCTTCTCCTCCTTCTTCTCATCCTTCTTCTCATCCTTCTTCTTCTCATCCTTCTCCTTCTTCTCATCCTTCTCCTTCTCCTTCTTCTCATCCTTCTCCTTCTTCTCATCCTTCTCCTTCTTCTCATCCTTCTCCTTCTTCTCATCCTTCTCCTTCTTCTCATCCTTCTCCTTCTCCTTCTTCTCTTCCTTCTCCTTCTTATCATCCTTCTCCTTCTTCTCATCATTCTCCTTCTTCTCATCCTTCTCCTTCTTCTCATCCTTCTTCTTCTCATCCTTTTCCTTCTTCTCATCCTTCTTCTTCTCATCCTTCTTCTTCTCATCCTTCTCCTTCTCATCCTTCTCTTTCTTCTCATCCTTCTCCTTCTCCTTCTTCTCATCCTTCTCCTTCTTCTCATCCTTCTCCTTCTCCTTCTTCTCATCCTTCTCCTTATTCTCAGCCTTCTTCTTCTCATCCTTCTCCTTCTCATCCTTCTCCTTCTCATCCTTCTCCTTCTTCTCATCCTTCTCCTTCTTCTCATCCTTCTCCTTCTCCTTCTTCTCATCCTTCTCCTTCTCCTTCTTCTCATCCTTCTCCTTCTCCTTCTTCTCATCCTTCTCCTTCTTCTCATCCTTCTCCTTCTTCTCACCCTTCTCCTTCTCCTTCTTCTCATCCTTCTCCTTCTCCTTCTTCTCATCCTTCTCCTTCTCCTTCTCCTTCCTCATCTCCAAGGGCATTTAAATTAAAGGTACAGTGTTCTGCACTAATTTAAAGGCTCTCTGAAGCCTAGAAACCCTTTAAATAAGTCATCTTCGTAGCGGAGAAATTCGCATCGAATCGAATTTCACACTGGAATTCGCCGAATCAGCCGAATCGAATTTTTCATTTCTTCGCTCATCTCTAATTATTATTATTATATATTATTATTATTATTATTATTTTTTTATTATTATTATTATTATATTTTTATTATTATATTGTATTTATTTATTTTTAATTATTATTATTATATTGATAGCATTTTTTGTGCGTTGTTATTTCACATTTTTTTTAATTTCACTTTTTTCTGTTAAAAAGTAAAATATTGAAGCTAATTAGTATCCAAAGAGGAAATAGGCCCAGGATAGGTGAAAGGAGCGTCCATGTTCCTCAGGAGCCATTTAAAGCGCATTGCACCCTCAGTAACCATTAAAGAGGCCCTGTCACCTTGCCAGTGCAGGGATCCCCTTATACTTCCCAAGCCAGAGACTCCTTGCAAATCCCGCCTCCATCGCAACCAGCACTAAAATCAGCGGAGCTGGGAACTATTGGGAGCTGTGACATCGCTCTCTCGGTCATGTGACACTGATTGGCTGCTGGGCCCCAGAACTGTCACATGCTTGCCTGGCTGTGACAAAGGCAGGAACACCAAAGAAACTCTAGCAAGGTGTCAGGGGCCCTTTACAAGGCACCACCGCTTTGCTCTGCATTAACAATGTGACAGGGTCTCTTAAAAGTGAACCTTCCCTTGTGTTGGATTGTTGCTGCAGGCCGTGCCTCTGGATGGACCAATGATAAGACCTGCAAGCTGCCCTTGGGATCTCTGCATTCTCATTGGTCCCTTACTCTGTTGGGGCCCAATCATCAAGGGACCATGTCACTACACCCTTGTGGTTATTGTTTTTCAGGGTATTTCGTGACTTGAGGCTTCGCACCTCGCTATGAGTTTATAGGTTCCCATCATGTCCCTGATGAAGTCTGATGCCTGAAACGCGTCGAGTTTTTAGGTTCCCATCATGTCCCTGATGCAGACTGATGCCTGAAACGCGTCGAGTTTTTAGGTTCCCATCATGTCCCTGATGCAGACTGATGCCTGAAACGCGTCGAGTTTTTAGGTTCCCATCATGTCCCTGATGCAGACTGATGCCTGAAACGCGTCGAGTTTTTAGGTTCCCATCATGTCCCTGATGAAGACTGATGCCTGAAATGCGTTGGATGGCATTAATATATTATATAATCAAGACTGCTCTACATTACCTCAAGGGAATGTGTGGGGTCGTCTTTGCTTTCCCTAAGTCTATATTTAAGGGTTTTATCGATGTTTTACACAATGAAATAAAGATGGAATAAGACTGATGTCCGAAACGCGTCGAGGAGCATCAACATATATAATCAATACTGCTGTACTTTAAGTCAAAGGAATGTGTGGGGTCGTCTTTGTTTCCCCTAAACCTACATTTAGGGCTTTTATTGATGCTTTACCCGATGGAATAAGACTGATGCTTGAAACGCGTTGAGAAGCATCAACACATTATATAATCGATACTACTGTACTCTAACTCCAAGGAATGTGTGGGGGTCGTCTTTTTTTCCCTAAGCCTACATTTAAGGTTTTAATCAATATTTTACCCGATGGAATAAGTCTGATGCTCGAAACGCGTCGGTTAGCATCAATATATTGTAAATCACGACTGCTCTACTATACCTCCAGGGAATTTGTGGGGTCGTCTTTGTTTCCCAAAGGCTACATTAAAGGTTTTTATCGATGTTTTACCCAAAGAAATAAGACTGACACTCGAAACGCATTGAGCAGCATCGACATATATAATCAATACTGCTATACTTTAACTCCAAGGAATGTGTGGGGTCGTCTTTTCCCCCCCTAAGCCTACATTTAAGCTTTTCATCGATGTTTTGCCCGATGAAATAAATCATTTTCACATAAATCTGTCATTGCCGGATTGTATTCAGTACCAGGAAAGTCCCGGACATCCAGGATTCAATTTCTTCAGTTTTAAGCCCCACCCACATGGAAGAAAAATATATCTGAAATAAATATAAAAAGTATCCTTCCCAAATATATTGAAATATATTCGAAATACTACAATTTTGTCCGTATTTAATATATTTCAAAATATATTTAATACATTATATATATATATATATATATATATATATATACACTGTATGTTAAAATGCATTTTTTATATATTACAAAATATATGAAACATATTTTTAAAAGTATCTGAAGAATACATTTAAAAAATATATATTTTTGAAAATATATATTTTTTTTAAATATATTCTTCTGATTTTTTTTTTTAACATATAAAAAAGTCATTTTAACATATTTTTACATATATTTGTTTATGCGTTCCAAAAATGTAGATTAAATGTATTTTTAAAGACATACAGTGTATATATATATATATATATACTGTATGTTGAAATGAATTTTTATTACAAAATACTGTATATGATAAATATTTTTAAAAATACATTTATATATATATATATATATATATATATATATATACATACATATATATATATATATACACATACACACTCACAAATAAATATATATATATATATAAATATATATATATATATATATACACACACACATATATATACAGTATATATGTGTGTGTATATATATATATATATAGCCCGAATCACACACCTACTGAGCGACATATCAGACTGGATGTCGCTCCACTTCCTTAAATTGAACCTCTCCAAAACCGAGTTTCTTGTCTTCCCCCCAGCCCGGACACCATCCCCCATTGATTTCTCCGTCACATCCAACAACGCTACCATCAAACCCGCCCTGCAGGCCAGAGTACTTGGTGTCATTCTGGACTCCAACCTATCCTTCCAGCCCCAAGTCCAATCTTTAACAAACTCGTGCAGACTCCACCTCCGCAACATGCAGACTCCACCTCCGCAACATGCAGACTCCACCTCCGCAACATGCAGACTCCACCTCCGCAACATCGCCAAAATCCGCACGTTCCTAACCCCAGAAACCACTAAACAGCTCATCCACTCCCTCATCATATCACGACTCGACTACTGCAACTCCCTCCTCACTGGCCTGCCTCGCCACAGGCTATCCCCGCTTCAGTCCATCCTGAACACGGCTGCCAGACTCATTCACCTTTCCAACCGCTCCGTCTCCGCCACCCACCTCTGCCAATCCCTCCACTGGCCTCCACTCAGTGTCCTCCACCCCCCTCTGCCAATCTCTCCACTGGCTTCCGATTGCGCAACGGATCAAATTCAAAATCCTAACGCTGACGTACAAAGCTGTCCACCATACTGCCCCGAACTACATCACCGACCTAATATGCAAGTACCGCCCAGCACGCACACTCCGCTCCTCACAGGACCTCCTTCTCTCTAGTTCCCTGGTCTCCTCCTCCCATGCCCGCCTCCAGGACTTCTCCAGGGTGTCACCCATCCTCTGGAACTCCCTGCCCCAACCCATCAGATTATCACCTACTCTCCTCTCCTTTAGGCGCACCCTGAAAACCCATCTCTTCAGGGAAGCCTACCCCACCCCCTGCTAACTTGCCGACCTCCTCCACTCTTCCAACCACTCCATCCCCCACAGCTATCTCCTCCTGTGCCACCATCCCCTCCCTCCTAGATTGTAAGCTCCAAGGAGCAGGGCCCTTGATCCCCTCATGTTTTGCATTGTATTGGTATTGTTCTGTCACATGTTCTGTCCCCCTTTGTAATGTACAGCGCTGAGCGAACTATTGGCGCTTTATAAATACTGTATAATAATAATAATAATATATATATATTTTTTTTTGTATATATATATATATATATGTGTGTGTGTATATATATATATATTTATATTTACTGATTGAAATATATTGAATACGGACAAAATTGTAATATTTCGAATATATGTCAATATATTTGGGAAGAATATTTTTTTCTTCCACGTTCGCATGAAGTCCTTCCAGGTAATTATTCTGCAATACAACGCAGTCCGGAAAAAAAGACCTCTTGGCGTCCTCGCCGCGTTGTCCAACACCGAAGGAGAGTGTGAAGGATGTTGAAGGTTGTTGCGCTCACATCTCAAGCGCTAAGTAGCCCGGAATTTATGGACGGGCCGCTAAAAGGCATCGCAACCCGCCACAAATCACCTCGCGGTGTGGACACAGAATAAACGTCCGCATGCTAATCTAAAAAGAAAAAAAAAAAGTGACAGTTATGAATGCCTTTCACACGGCGCTTTTGTTGGCCGGTCTGGCGTTCGCGGTGCTCGTCTTGTGCCAAGTGGCCAGAGATTGTACCGTCGGCTGAACTCCCGCTTCCCCGTCCAGGGGACAGGCTCTCACAGCGGCGGCGGCCTGATTCCGTATGACAGGTGCCTGATGGATGGCCGTGCGTCAATGAGAGCCCCGGTCCAACGTCTGGATGGAAGGAGAGAGAAGAATCCGGATTGTGGGGAGAGGAGCGCCGATCACTTAAGAGGGTAACTGCTAATCTTTAACCTCTTGAGTTCCTGAATAATATATTAATTGCGTCTCAGGTGGACGTAATAGCAGTTGTAGCGGATGATGTTTCGCCCGCCGATGCTCACAGGAACGGTGAAGGACAAATTCCCCTGCGGACCACAATACTTTGTTTATTTATTTATTTATTCAATTATTTTGGAGGGATTTTATTGAATTTAAAGGACGGAGCGAATGAGGACGGAGCGAATGAGGACGGAGCGAATGAGGACGGAGCGAATGAGGATGAGCGAATGAGGACGAGCGAATGAGGACATTCGCTCATACATCTCCGGGACGGCTCTTGTTTCTGGTGTGGGACCTTCTGGCTCTGAGGATCTGAGCATCTCAAGTTTTCATTTTTATTGAACGGTGAGATGTTTTTTTTTTGTTTTTGGGGTTTTTTATGTGTTGTTAGAAATAATGCCAATAGCCCTTCTAATGTATACGGGCGGCAATGATCCCATAGGGAAAACCCCCAGGCCACAAATTCTGACCCTTGAACCAGGGGCGGACTGACAACTCATGGGGCCCCCGGGCAATAGGGGATCATGGGGCCCCTGTGTCCTTGCCTACACTCAAAGCACACCCAAAAAAGCATATAAAAGGTACCAGGAGCATTTCATGGGGCCCCCCTACTGACCCCGGGCCCTCAGGTAGTGCCCGAGTGCTCGAATGGTCAGTCCACCCCTGCCTTGAACCCTTTTCCAGCCCTCGTACGGCAGGTCGCGTTGGTCTGCTGGGTCAATTTTGTGATCCAATGTTGACTCAAAGTGGTTACAAAATTGCGGTACAATTTCCATGTCCAGGACCAGCATAACCTTTGGCTCCAAACCCGACCTGAAATTTTATGGGGAGCCCAGGAGAGCACAGGGGAACCCAGGGGAACACGGGAGCACAGGGGAACACGGGAGCACAGGGGAACACAGGAGAGCACAGGGGAGCCCAGGGAACACAGGGGAACCCGGGGAACACAGGGGAGCCCAGGGGAGCACAGGGGAACAGAGGGGAACACAGGGGAACAGGGAAGCACAGGGGAACACGGGAGCCCAGGGAACACAGGCCCCTCCAGCACTGATGTAATGGTAAGGGTGGTGGGATGTTCTGGAGGGTCTATTGTTGCTGGCTGCTTGAGGATCTATTGCTGCTGGGGAAGGGGTAGAATATTGTTGCTGGGGGAATCTATTGTTGCTGGGACAGTCTATTGTTGCTGGGGGGCTCTATTGTTGCTGGGGTTTTTTGTTGCTGGGGGAATCTATTGCTGCTGGGGTCTATTGTTGCTGGGACAGTCTTGTGTTGCTGGAGGGATCTATTGTTATTGGGACAGTCTATTGTCGATGGGGTGTTTTGTTGCTGGGGGATCTATTGTTGTGGGGGTCTATTGTTGCTGGGCCAGTCTACTGTTGCTTGGGGATCTATTTTTGCAAGGGTCTCTTGTTGCTGGGACAGTCTATTTTTGCTGGGGTCTATTGTTGCTGGGACAGTCTACTGTTGCTGGGGGGTTCTATTGTTGCAGGGGTCTATGTTGCTGGGACAGTCTATTGTTGCTGGGGGATCTATTGAAAATTATACCTACCACTGCTCCAAGCTGTGGATGGAAGGAAATAGATCCCCCCACTGGCCAGTGAGAAGAGGGGAGCGGTGAGTCCCAGCGATTCCAGTGTCAGCCAATACAAGTGAAGGGATGGTCGCTACTCAACCAACTCCAGGAGTCCAATGTTAAGGAAAGGCCACGCCCACTGATGCATTTTGCCCCACCCACTGGGGCTTGGTAGCAGATGGCTTCCTTAACATTGGACTCCTGGGGTCGGTTGAGCATCGTCCATCCCTTGTATTGGAGGAATCTATTGTTGCTAGGGGGTCTTATGTTGCTGGGAGGGATCTACTGTTGAGGAAGAGGTCAATTGTTACTGGCTGTTGGAGGGCCTATTGATGATGGCTGCAGAGAGATCTTGTTGCTGGTGGGAGCCTTTTGTTTCTGTCTAATGAATTCTGCTTTGGAGGGTCTATTGTTGCTGAGGGGGAGGGATCTGATGTTAAAGGGGCTCTAATGTGAAGTGGGGACTCTGGTGCGATGGGGGCTTATGATGATCTGGGGCGGATTGACCATTTGGAAACTTGGGCACTGCCCCAGGGCCTGGGGTCAGTAGGGGGCCCCATGAGATGCCCCTGGTACCTATTTCATAGGCTTTTTTGAGTTTGGGCAAGGACACAGGGGCCCCATGATCCCCTATTGCCCGGGGGCCCCATGAGTTGTAAGTCCGCCCATGGATCTGATGTTAAGGGGGCTCTACCGTGAAGTGGGGATTCTGGTGCGATGGGGGCTTCTGATGTGAAGGGAAGGATCTGATGTTAGGGGGTTCTAATGTGAAGTGGGGATTCTGATGTGAAGGCAAGGATCTCTGGTGTGATGGAGGGCTGTAACAAGAAGTGGGGACTTCTGAGGTCAAGGGAGGGATCTCTGGTGTGATGGGGACTTATGATGTGAAGGGAGGGATCTCTGGTGTGATGGGGGCTTCTCAGGTGAAGGGAGGGATCTCTGGTATGATGGGGGCTTCTGATGTGAAGGGAGGGATCTCTGTTGTGATGGGGGCTTCTGATGTGAAGGGAGGGATCTCTGGTGTGATGGGAACTTCTGATGTGAAGGGAGGGATCTCTGGTGTGATGGGAACTTCTGATGTGAAGGGAGGGATCTCTGGTGTGATTGGGGGGCTGTAACGGGAAGTGGGGACTTCTGATGAGAAGGGAGGGATCTCTGGTGTGATTGGGGTTTCTGATGTGAAGGGAGGGATCTCTGGTGTGATGGGGGTCTTCTGAGGTGAAGGGAGGGATCTCTGGTGTGATGGGGTCTTTCGAGGTGGAGGGAGTGATCTCTGTTGTGATGGGGGCTTCTGATGTGAAGGGAGGGATCTCTGGTGTGATGGGGGCTTCTGAGATGAAGGGAGGGATCTCTGGTGTGATGGGGGCTTCTGAGGAGAAGGGAGGGATCTCTGGTGTGATGGAGGTTTCTGAGGTGAAGGGAGGGATCTCTGGTGTGATGGGGGTTTCTGATGTGAAGGAAGGGATCTCTGGTGTGATGGGGGCTTCTGAGATGAAGGGAGGGATCTCTGGTGTGATGGGGGTCTTCTGACGTGAAGGGAGGGATCTCTGGTGTGATGGGGGTCTTCTGATGTGAAGGGAGGGATCTCTGGTGTGATGTGGGCTTCTGAGGAGCAGGGAGGGATCTCTGGTGTGATGGGGGCGCTTTACATTTATATTGTACATTCCCACCAGTCCCCGCCCCCGAGGAGCGTACAATCTAAGGGCCCTAACTCACATTCATACATACACATACTAGGGACAATATAGACAGGAGCCAATTCACCTACCAGCATGTCTGTGGAGTGTGGGAGGAAACAGGATTTGGCTGTGAAACACGGGGCGTGGCCCTCATACTGAGAAGTTTGGGGCCCCCCCGGTTTAGAGCAGAATCTTACCTGTAGGTAATACCAGCATCTCTCTGACATCGGCGCGCTGTTCCCGGGATCGCCGGAGGAGTTTTTCGCTCGGGAAAAGGTCAGCGCGTGGGAACGATTTGAACGATTCACCCGTCACAACATTCAGAGAAGGAAATTGATGCGAAGCGTTTTTCTGGTGTCAGAGGGACGGCGGAGCGAAGGATCTTCAAGCTGTTCATAGGGAGTCACACACATGATTCATGTCCCCTCCCCCGGGGGGCGCTGTGAGGAGCGCAGCGATATTTGGAGGATGTAAAGAAGATACAAAGTTGCGGATTAAATATTAATCGCGTCCTGAAGGTATAAAACCGACTTGTTTCACCGCCAACACCTGTCAGTGGCAATTTACAAACAAACACTCGATGTCGAAGCGGGATTCATCCACGCTTTATTACCATCCCCCCACCCCTCCTTACCAGGCCTTTTTTACGATACGGCGCTGTGTTACTTTAACTGATAATTGCGCGGTCGTGCAACGCCACACCCAAATGAAATTTACGTCCTTTTTCCCCCACAAATTAAGCTTTCTTTTGGTGGTATTTGATCGCCTGTGCGTTTTTTATTTTTTGCGCTATAAGCAAAAAAGTCCAACAATTTTGAGGAAAAAAAAAAAACAATATTTTGGCCTGTTTCCATATAACCCCTCCCGGCCCTTTAAGAGTTTCAGGAGCAGGGCGGGGTTTAGGGTCATGTGACCGCCATGACGTGTCCTCACGGCGGTCACATGATCGGGAAAGGTCCCGATCGAAAGAGGAGATCGGGTCCTTTCCGTGAGTACCGGACATGTGTGCTGGGAGTGCAGGGCGCGCGCTCTCGGTACATATGCTCTTTTTTAATAGAACGCAAATGTGCGGCCGCTCGGCGTCTAGGCTGGCGTGAAGAGGTTAACACGTCCAGTAAAAAGATTTTTAAAAATCAAATTTCGTCATTAAATTTCACCCAAAATGTCTCCCGCTCCTTGTCTTTGCTGAAAAAAAATCCCGATACGTGTCTATTGATTGGTCTACGTGAAAGTTATAGCGCCTACAAATGGCGGTATAGATACTGGGATATTTTTTTTCTACTAGTTATGGCGCAATCAGCAACTTATAGTGGGACTGTGGAGGACATTCTGACACTGAGGGGGGGGACTGACTTGGTGACATCCCCAGTGACACCAATACAGTGATCAGTGCTAATAATAGGCACTGACACTGTACTAATGGCACTGAGCAGGAAGAGGTTAATGTGAGGGGCAATCAAAGGGTCTGTGTGCTTCACTGTACTCACACTGCTCTGGATGGCTGTGCTGTGCAGTGTGCCCGAGCCGACAGGGAGGAGGACTGTTAGTAAACAAAACAATCTTCCTCGCTTTCGGAGATCCTCTGTAATCACTGGGCGGGTAATTACCTGCTGGGACCCAATGATTGACATCTGCGGCCATGAATGGCGGCTTTGGTAGAGCCTACCTGGAAATGCGCAATCACATATATATACATGATTCTGCGCACCCTGTATATCTGCTATAGGGCGGTCCTTAAACAGAGTCTATAAAAGGTCTCTCTCCGGTACGGTGTGGATGATGTTTGACCAGATATTGAGCTCTGCCATGTGCAACTGAAAGAAATGTACATAATCAGCCCACCCATGGGAGGAGCATGAGGGGTCACAGGGCTCCCAGTCCATGCTTAAGGGGGCCCGTGTGGCCTCCCTGTCACATTAGGTTTTACACTGTGTCACCCTGTGTAGGTAATTCATTAAACTCTGAGGGCCCAGCTCAGTCCATTCCGGGCCCTCTGAGGTTCCACTTTCACCTACACAGGGTGACAGGGCAATCCGTTTCCCCCAGAGATGCACTCTCTGCTCAGCCCCCCCCCCCAGTAAGCCCAGTACAGTCCCTCCCCGTCCTGCTCAACCATGCAGGTGCACACAAGGTGGGGGGCAGGCAAGCCACACTCTGATCTTCTGGGTGAAAGTGGTGGGCTTGTATGTGAATCTGGAAGTCGTGGTGATAGTGTTGGGGGTCCCAGGTCCACTTTTGCATAGGGGCCCACAAGTTTCAAACTATGCAAGTCCACCAGAGCAGCTAGTAGTAATTAGTCACTTTCAACTGGACTCGTTCAGTAATATTGAATAAATTCCTCTGCTCATCCAAGCACCTTCTCAGTTCTAATGAGTATAGAAACATTCCCCATTGTTTCCAGCTACAGGGTAACTCGGTCACCTTCATCCAATCACTGGGAAGATGTTGTCCATTGAGCATGACGGAGAGGTGTAAAAATTTAACCCCCCCCCGTTCTAAATATATTAATAAAAACTATCCAATCCCATGACTCCATGAAGCCTGGACTCATGATTAAATTGGCCTTATATGTGGAAGAAAGCTGATGCTGAAGGCCCCACCACTGTTCAGGGATGGTTGCTGGTGATGGACTTGCATGGCCTCATTCATGACTCTTGTGAACCGGTTGTCCTCTCTTTCCAAAATGTACTCATCACTGAAAGAACATCTCTCTTCCCTAAGGTCTAGGTAGACTGTTGAGTCTTGCAGAGTTCTCCTCCTATGTTGGATCATCCACGTGTTCAGAAGTTGTTCTGTCTCTCCAGATTGTTGCATTCCTAATTATGCTGCACTACATATACCAAGTTATTGGCTTTTTTATGGGTGTTAAGTCTTTAGAATGTACATGCTTCTGTTTTAGAGTGGCTTACAAACCCAGGAAACCATCCATATCACAATGGAACTCATGACTAAATTGGTCTTATATGTGGAAGAAAGCTGATGCTGAAGGCTCCACCACTGTTCAGGGATGGTTGCTTGTGATGGACTTGCATGTCCTCATTCACGACTCTTGTGAACCGGTTGTCCTCTCTTTCCAAAATGTACTCATCACTGAAAGAACGTCTCTCTTCTCTAAGGTCTAGGTAGACTGTTGAGTCCTGACTTCAGGAGTTCTCCTTCTCCGTTGGGTCATCCACGTGTTCGGAAGTTGTTCTGTCTCTCCAACGTACAGATTGTTGCATATACAACACTGCAAAAACCAAGTTATTGGCTTTTTTATGGGTGTTAAGTCTTTAGAATGTACAGGCTTCTGTTTTAGAGTGGCTTACAAAACCCAGGACACCATCCATATCTCAATGGAACTCATAACTAAATTGGTCTTATATGTGAAAGAAAGATGATGCTGAAGGCCCCACCACTGTTCAGGGATGGTTGCTTGTGATGGACTTGCATGTTCTCATTCACGCCTCTTGTGAACTGGTTGTCCTCTCTTTCCAAAATGTTCTGTACCAGAAAGAACGTCTCTCTTCCCTAAGGTCTAGGTAGACTGTTGAGTCCTGACTTCAGGAGTTCTCCTTCTACGTTGGGTCATCCATGTGTTCAGAAGTTGTTCTGTCTCTCCAGATTGTTGCATTCCTAATTATTCTGCACTGCATATACCAAGTTATTGGCTTTGTTATGGGTGTTAAGTCTTTAGAATGTAAATGCTTCTGTTTTAGAATGGCTTACAAAACCCAGGACACCATCCATATCTCAATGGAACTCATGACTAAATTGGCCTTATATGTGGAAGAAAGCTGATGCTGAAGGCCCCACCACTGTTCAGGGATGGTTGTTCGTGATGGACTTGCATGTCCTCATTCACGCCTCTTGTGAACTGGTTGTCCTCTCTTTCCAAATGTACTCATCACTGAAAGAACGTCTCTCTTCTCTAAGGTCTAGGTAGACTGTTGAGTCCTGACTTCAGGAGTTCTCCTTCTACGTTGGGTCATCCATGTGTTCAGAAGTTGTTCTGTCTCTCCAACGTACAGATTGTTGCATATACAACACTGCAAAAACCAAGTTATTGGCTTTTTTATGGGTGTTAAGTCTTTAGAATGTACATGCTTCTGTTTTAGAGTGGCTTACAAATCCAGGACACCATCCATATCTCAATGGAACTCTGTAACAAAGTCTAAGTGACTGGGGACCACGTCATAAAGTCCTACTGAGCTGGTGAGGCACCATCATCCAGCTGTCCCAAGTCCCCAATGGCCTCTTATATCTTCATATTCCATGTAAGCGCAGTAAAGCACAAGGTTGGGATGTACAAGTGATATTTGTTAACCCCGGCATGCACCAAGATGACAAGTTTATGGCGCACTTTTAATGAATTCCTCTCCATTTTGTCTTCATGGGAAGTGAAGGTTAATATTCTCACACCGAGGCCTGACAGTGTTCATTACGATGCCCAATGTGGAAATCCACAAAAGATTTGTGCGGCTCCTCGGGAAGGGGGACTAGTAACCTTGGCGTAGGGAGCAGGAGGGCCGGATTGGCGCTGGGTATTTATGGTTCCGGTGTCATAAACCTGACAGGGCCGCAGTCAGCAAACACTCCCGTACCTGCTGTTATTCCTCTTATTTACTGCGCTGGTGGAATCATTAAATTAGACGCTCAGTCAGGTGCAGAGCCCGGTGTGCTAACAAAAAAAAAAATGGTGGAAAATTGAAAATAAAATACATAAAAGAATGAAAATTAAATCGTTGACAGGTTTTGGTTTAAAGTTTTTTTTTTTTTTTTTACAAAAATCAATTTTTGCACAGGCGGCATTTCATTGTAAGTCACCTTACATCAAGAATATAAGAGAGATACAAGAGGACTGCAAGAGGGAAACAAGAGCAATATAAAGGGAATATAGGAGGAATATAAGAGGAATATAGGAGGAATATAAGAGGAATATAGGAGGAATATGGGAGGGATATAGGAGGGATATAGGAGGAATATAGGAGGGATATAGGAGGAATATAGGAGGGATATAGGAGGAATATGGGAGGAATATAGGAGGGATATAGGAGGAATATAGGAGGAATATGGGAGGGATATAAGAGGAATATGGGAGGAATATAAGAGGAATATAGGAGGAATATAGGAGGGATATAGGAGGAATATAGGAGGAATATAGGAGGGATATAGGAGGAATATAGGAGGAATATGGGAGGGATATAAGAGGAATATGGGAGGAATATAAGAGGAATATAGGAGGAATATAGGAGGGATATAGGAGGAATATAGGAGGAATATAGGAGGGATATAGGAGGAATATAGGAGGGATATAGGAGGAGTATAGGAGGGATATAAGAGGGATATAGGAGGAGTATAGGAGGAATATAGGAGGAATATAAGAGGAATATAGGAGGAATATGGGAGGAATATAAGAGGAATATAGGAGGAATATAGGAGGGATATAGGAGGGATATAGGAGGAGTATGGGAGGAATATAAGAGGAATATAGGAGGAATATGGGAGGGATATAGGAGGGATATAGGAGGAGTATAGGAGGGATATAGGAGGGATATAGGAGGAGTATAGGAGGAATATAGGAGGAATATAGGAGGAGTATAGGAGGAATATAGGAGGGATATAGGAGGAATATAGGAGGGATATAGGAGGGATATAGGAGGAATATAGGAGGAATATAGGAGGGATATATAGGAGGAATATAGGAGGAATATAGGAGGAATATGGGAGGAATATAGGAGGAATATAGGAGGAATATAGGAGGGATATAGGAGGGATATAGGAGGAATATAGGAGGGATATAGGAGGAATATAGGAGGGATATAGGAGGGATATAGGAGGAATATAGGAGGGATATAGGAGGAATATAGGAGGAATATAGGAGGGATATAGGAGGGATATAGGAGGGATATAGGAGGGATATAGGAGGGATATAGGAGGGATATAGGAGGGATATAGGAGGAATATAGGAGGGATATAGGAGGAATATAGGAGGGATATAGGAGGGATATAGGAGGGATATAGGAGGGATATAGGAGGGATATAGGAGGGATATAGGAGGGATATAGGAGGAATATAGGAGGAGTATAGGAGGAATATAGGAGGGATATAGGAGGGATATAGGAGGGATATAGGAGGGATATAGGAGGAATATAGGAGGGATATAGGAGGGATATAGGAGGGATATAGGAGGGATATAGGAGGGATATGGGAGGGATATAGGAGGGATATAGGAGGAATATAGGAGGGATATAAGAGGAATATAGGAGGAATATAGGAGGGATATAGGAGGAATATAGGAGGGATATAGGAGGGATATAGGAGGGATATAGGAGGGATATAGGAGGGATATGGGAGGAATATGGGAGGGATATAGGAGGGATATATAGGAGGAATATAGGAGGGATATAGGAGGGATATAGGAGGGATATAGGAGGAATATAAGAGGAATATAGGAGGAATATAAGAGGAATATAGGAGGAATATAGGAGGAGTATGGGAGGAATATAGGAGGGATATAGGAGGGATATATAGGAGGAATATAGGAGGGATATAGGAGGAGTATAGGAGGAATATAGGAGGGATATAGGAGAAATATAGGAGGGATATAGGAGGGATATAGGAGGAATATAGGAGGGATATAGGAGGGATATAGGAGGAATATAGGAGGGATATAGGAGGGATATAGGAGGGATATAGGAGGAGTATAGGAGGAATATAGGAGGGATATAGGAGGGATATAGGAGGAATATAGGAGGAATATAAGAGGGATATAGGAGGAGTATAGGAGGAATATAAGAGGGATATAGGAGGAATATAGGAGGAATATAAGAGGGATATATAGGAGGAATATAGGAGGGATATAGGAGGAGTATAGGAGGAATATAGGAGGGATATAGGAGGAATATAAGAGGGATATAGGAGGAGTATAGGAGGAATATAGGAGGTATATAGGAGGGATATAGGAGGAATATAGGAGGGATATAGGAGGTATATAGGAGGGATATAGGAGGAATATAGGAGGAGTATAGGAGGAATATAGGAGGGATATAGGAGGGATATAGGAGGTATATAGGAGGGATATAGGAGGAATATAGGAGGGATATAGGAGGGATATAGGAGGGATATAGGAGGAGTATAGGAGGAATATAGGAGGGATATAGGAGGGATATAGGAGGGATATAGGAGGGATATAGGAGGGATATAGGAGGGATATAGGAGGGATATAAGAGGGATATAGGAGGGATATAGGAGGGATATAGGAGGGATATAGGAGGGATATAGGAGGGATATAGAAGGGATATAGGAGGGATATATAGGAGGGATATAGGAGGGATATAGGAGGGATATAGAAGGGATATAGGAGGGATATATAGGAGGGATATAGGAGGGATATAGGAGGGATATATAGGAGGAATATAGGAGGAATATAGGAGGGATATAGGAGGGATATATAGGAGGGATATAGGAGGGATATAGGAGGGATATAGGAGGGATATAGGAGGGATATATAGGAGGGATATAGGGGGGATATAGGAGGGATATAGGAGGGATATAGGAGGGATATAGGAGGGATATATAGGAGGAATATAGGAGGGATATAGGAGGGATATATAGGAGGGATATAGGAGGGATATAGGAGGGATATAGGAGGGATATAGGAGGGATATAGGAGGGATATAGGAGGGATATATAGGAGGAATATAGGAGGGATATATAGGAGGGATATAGGGGGGATATAGGAGGGATATAGGAGGGATATAGGAGGAATATAGGAGGGATATATAGGAGGGATATATAGGAGGAGTATAGGAGGAATATAAGAGGGATATAGGAGGGATATAGGAGGGATATAAGAGGGATATAGGAGGGATATAGGAGGGATATAGGAGGGATATAGGAGGGATATAGGAGGAATATAAGAGGGATATGGGAGGAATATAGGAGGGATATAGGAGGGATATAGGAGGAATATAGGAGAGATATATAGGAGGAATATAGGAGGGATATAGGAGGGATATAGGAGGGATATAGGAGGGATATAAGAGGGATATAGGAGGGATATAGGAGGAATATAGGAGGGATATAGGAGGGATATAAGAGGGATATAGGAGGGATATAGGAGGGATATAGGAGGGATATAGGAGGGATATAGGAGGGATATAGGAGGAATATAGGAGGGATATAGGGGATATATAAGATGGATATGGAGGATATATAGGAGGGATAGATTATTATTATTATTATTATTATTATTATTATTATTATTATTATACAGTATTTATATAGCGCCACCAGTTTGCTCAGCGCTGTACATTACAATGGGAGACAGTACAGTAACAATACAATACAATACACGAGGGGTTCGAGGGCCCTGCTCCTTGGAGCTTACAATCTAGGAGGGAGGGGATGGTGGTACGGGAGGAATAGCTGTGGGGGATGGAGTGGTGGGAAGAGCGGAGGAGATCGGCAATTAGGTGAGGGCGGGGTAGGCTTCCCTGAAGAGATGGGTTTTCAGGGTGCGCCTAAAGGTGAGGATGGTAGGTGACAGTCTGATGGATTGGGGTAGTGATTTCCAGAGGGTGGGGGAAGCCCTGGAGAAGTCCTGGGAGGAAGAGACCAGGGAACTAGAGAGTAGGAGGTCTTGTTAGGAGCAGAGAGTGCGTTTTGGGTGGTATTTGGATATCAGGTCAGTGAGGTAGTTTGGGGCAGTGTTATGAACAGCTTTGTACGTCAGCGTTAATATTTAGAATTTTATGCGTTGGGCAATTGGAAGCCAGTGGAGGGATTGGCAGAGAGGGGTGGAGGACACTGAGTGGAGGCCAGTAGAGGGATTGGCAGAGGGGGGTGGAGGACACTGAGTGTAGGCCAGTGGAGGGATTGGCAGAGGGGGGTGGAGGACACTGAATGGAGGCCAGTGGAGGGATTGGCAGAGAGGGGTGGAGGACACTGAATGGAGGCCAGTAGAGGGATTGGCAGAGGGGGGTGGAGGACACTGAATGGAGGCCAGTGGAGGGATTGGCAGAGAGGGGTGGAGGACACTGAGTGGAGGCCAGTGGAGGGATTGGTAGAGGGGGGTGGAGGACACTGAATGGAGGCCAGTGGAGGGATTGGCAGAGGGGGGTGGAGGACACTGAGTGGAGACCAGTGGAGGGATTGGCAGAGAGGGGTGGAGGACACTGAGTGGAGGCCAGTGGAGGGATTGGCAGAGGGGGGTGGAGGACACTGAATGGAGGCCAGTAGAGGGATTGGCAGAGGGGGGTGGAGGACACTGAGTGGAGGCCAGTGGAGGGATTGGCAGAGGGGGGTGGAGGACACTGAGTGGAGGCCAGTGGAGGGATTGGCAGAGGGGGGTGGAGGACACTGAATGGAGGCCAGTAGAGGGATTGGCAGAGGGGGGTGGAGGACACTGAATGGAGGCCAGTGGAGGGATTGGCAGAGAGGGGTGGAGGACACCGAGTGGAGGCCAGTGGAGGGATTGGTAGAGGGGGGTGGAGGACACTGAATGGAGGCCAGTAGAGGGATTGGCAGAGGGGGGTGGAGGACACCGAGTGGAGGCCAGTGGAGGGATTGGCAGAGGGGGGTGGAGGACACTGAGTGGAGGCCAGTGGAGGGATTGGCAGAGGGGGGTGGAGGACACTGAGTGGAGACCAGTGGAGGGATTGGCAGAGAGGGGTGGAGGACACTGAATGGAGGCCAGTAGAGGGATTGGCAGAGGGGGGTGGAGGACACTGAGTGGAGGCCAGTGGAGGGATTGGCAGAGGGGGGTGGCAGATACGGAGCGGTTGGTAAGGTGGATGAGTCTGGCCGTAGAATTCAGGATAGACTGGAGTGGGGATAGTCTGTGGTGAGGCAGGCCAGTGAGGAGGGAGTTGCAGTAATCGAGTCGTGATATGATGAGGGAGTGGATGAGTTGCTTTGTAGTTTCCGAAGTTAGGAACGTGAGGATTGTGGAGATGTTGTGGAGGCGGAGTCTGCATTAGATTGCCAATGATTGGACATGAGGCTGTAAAGACAGTTTGGAGTCCAGAATGACACCTAGTACTCTGGCTTGCGGGGTGGGGCTGATGGTGGCGTTGTTGGTCGTGATGGAGAGGTTGGGGGGGTGGGGGGGCGCAGGCTGTGGGGAAAACTAGGAGTTCAGTTTTTGAAAGGTTCAATTTGAGGAAGTGGAGTAACATCCAGTCTGATATGTCGCTCAGTAGGTGTGTGATTCGGGTGGAGACCGAGGGGGTGAGGTGGGGGGTTGAGAGATAGATTTGTGTGTCGTCAGCATAGAGGTGGTAGTTGAAGCCGTGAGAGTGTATGAGTTGGCCAAGGGAGGAGGTGTAGATGGAGAAGAGAAGGGGCCCAAGGACGGAGCCTTGAGGGACCCCAACAGAGAGGGGGAGTGAGGGGGAGGTGGCAGCATTATAGGTAACACTGAAGGAGTGTTGTGATAGATAGGAGGAGAGGCAGGAGAGGGCGGAGTCTCTGATGCCAAAAGAGTATAGTCTTTTGAGGAGGAGGGGGTGGTGGATGGTGTTGAAGGCCGCAGAGAGGTCGAGGAGTAGGAGGACTGAGTAGTGGCCATTAGCTTTGGTGGTTAGCAGGTCGTTAGTGATTTTGAGTAAGGCGGTTTCGGTGGAGTGTAGGGGATCGAGGAGGTTGTTGTCAGTTAGGTGGGCGTTAGGCGATTGTAGGCCAGGCGCTCAAGGAGCTTGGAAGTAAATGGCAGCAGGGAGATGGGTCTAAGGTTGTTCAGGTCGGTGGGGTCCAGGGAGGGTTTTGTAAGTATGGGGGTGATGTGCGCATATAAGATGAATATAGGGGATATATAGGAGGGATATGGGGGATATATAGGAGGGATATAGGAGGGATATAGGAGGGATATAGGGGATATATAGGAGGGATATAGGAGGGATATAGGAAGGATATAGGGGTATGTTGGAGGGATATAGGGGGTATATAGGGGGGATTATATAGGAGGGATATATAGGGGGGATATATAGGGGGGATATAGGGGATATATCAGAGGGATATAGGGGGCATATCGGAGGGATATAGGGGATATATCGGAGGGATATAGGGGATATATAGGGGGGGAATATAGGGGGATATATCGGAGGGATATAGGGAGTATATAGGAGGGATATATAGGGGTGTATATAGGGGGGATATACTGTATAGGGGGTATATAGGTGGTATATAGGGAGTATATGAGGGGTATATAGGGGGGATATATAGGGGTGTATATAGGGGTGTATATAGGGGGGATATATAGGAGGGTATATAGGGGGATATATAGGAGGGTATATAGGGGTGTATATAGGGGGATATATAGGAGGGTATATAGGGGGAATATATAGGGGGGATATACTGTATAGGGGGTATATAGGTGGTATATAGGGAGTATATGAGGGGTATATAGGGGGGATATATAGGAGGGTATATAGGGGGGATATATAGGGGGGTATATAGGGGGGATATATAGGGGGGATATATAGGGGGATATATAGGGGGTATATAGGGGTATATATAGTGGGGTATATAGGGGGGATATATAGGAGGGTATATAGGGGGGATATATAGGGGGTATATATAGTGGGGTATATAGGGGGGATATATAGAAGGGATATATAGGGGGGTATGTAGGGGGTATATATAGGGGGGATATATTGAAGGGATATATAGAAGGGATATATAGGGGGGTATATAGGGGGGATATATAGGGGGGATATATAGGAGGGTATATAGGGGGGATATATAGGGGGTATATATATAGTGGGGTATATAGGGGGTATATATAGGGGGGATATATAGGGGGGATATATAGGGGGATATATAGGAGGGATATATAGGGGGTATATATAGTGGGGTATATAGGGGGGATATATAGAAGGGATATATAGGGGGGATATATAGGGGGTATATAGGGGGTATATATAGGGGGGATATATAGGGGGGATATATAGGGGGGATATATAGGGGGTATATATAGGGGGTATATATAGGGGGTATATAGGGGGGATATATAGGGGGGGTATATAGTGGGTATATAGGGGGTATTATAGGGGGATATATAGGGGTATATATAGGGGGGATATATAGGGGGGTATATAGTGGGGTATATAGGGGGGATATATAGGGGGGATATATAGGGGGGATATATAGTGGGGATATATAGGGGGGATATATAGGAGGGTATATAGGGGGGATATATAGGAGGGTATATAGGGGGGATATATAGGGGGTATATATAGTGGGGTATATAGGGGGGATATATAGGGGGGTATATAGGGGGTATATATAGGGGGAATATAGAGGGATATAGGGGGATATATAGGGGGATATATAGGGGGGATATATAGGGGGTATATAGGGGGGATATATAGGGGGGATATATAGGGGGTATATAGGGATATATAGGGGGGTATATAGAAGGGGTTATAGGGGGGATATATAGGGGGGATATATAGGGGGGATATATAGAAGGGATATATAGGGGGAATATATAGGGGGATATATAGAAGGGATATATAGGGGGGATATATAGGGGGATATATAGGGGGGATATATAGGGGGATATATAGGGGGTATATATAGGGGGGATATATAGGGGGGATATATAGAAGGGATATATAGGAGGGAGAACATATAAGGGAAATGAGAGGAATAGAAGAGCAATAAAATCATATTCGTTTTCTTCCTCTCACACCCACACATCGTTCTACTTCTTGGTTGATGTAATAAAAATATATTTGGCTAATTATTGATGCAGATTTGGATAAAAAAAAAACAAAAAACAAACCCCAATCAAAATAAAAAGATGTTTTTCTGTTCCCCCGGGGGCGAGATATTCGGAGAACGCCGCGGCTCAGAGACAATGGAGGATGATTGGCTGCTGACTGCTGACCTGGTGGCCCCGGGATTTTAGGAGGGACACGTCTCTCATGTCATTCTGTCTAGGCTGAAAGGAATAAAAGAGGTTTTTCTTCCAGTACTGTTGCCATGGCTATAACATTGAGATAGCAGTTCGCAGAGCGCCAATCAGCTTTCTGTGGCTGCAATGTACATAGCTGGAGATTTTCCTTCCAGAATTTCCTGTTTCTTTGGGCTTCTTGGCAGCAATTGTGAATGAGCCCCACACTGAGGAGGTCACAGGAAAGGCCGGCGGGGTGAGAGGTCAGACATGTTCCCTACAATCTTCTGTTCTCAATACTGAGCTGGAAGATGGCTCTGCCAAGCCTGACACCCAGACTCTGCTGCTCTGCAACTACAACTCCCAGCATGCTTTGCCATGGCAGGATTGTATCACAGATCTAGTCCATTCTGATTTACGGGACAGCAAAGCCTCAGCATCCCAGATCCATTTCATTGCTGCGGCTTTTAGAAAGGAGTCTCACTTCTCCTGCTGGAATGAGCACATATAATTTAGCAAGCTGAGTGAGACTCTGTGGCTGTGGGGAACACTAGACAGGGAAACCTTCTCCTTAGACCACGGGGTTCCCCTCTCACCTGAATATCCGTTTCAATGATTTAACCTTCTTGCAGTAATTTATGCAAAATTTAATTTTCAAGTAGCAACTGTTTTTTTTTTTTTTGCACACCGCAGGGAGGGTCATTTCATGCGGCTTCGAGGGCAACATTAAAAATGCATCAGCACTTCAGATAATCTGCTTGGGGGATTCTTTCTTCCCACTTTTGAAACCAGATCGTTTTCACCTCGTAAATCCTGCGTGACTCCATGCATTGCCTTGGTTGCAGCACAGTTGGGTGGCAGCCTTGAATGGGTCATGATTGGCGGCAGGACTACTGACCAAACACCAGGGGGGGTATCATTTCACCATGACATGTGTATAACCCCCCTCCATCTGCCATGTTAGATTAAGGATGGGCGGTAAAAAGCATGACCCAACCACTTGTTTTTACTATCCCCCGTCTGCAAATGCAAACAAAGCTTAATAGAAAACTGTCCTGCCACTGGCCAATTTTTGTCATGCTTTCGGGAGAACAAAGATAATACAGCAGTATAGCAGTGACCAGCAGCAAGACAATGACTGAGAGAGAAAAGGCCGAAATGTACTGGAGACAAACGGCACAGGCTGGGGTCATACAGACAATGCTGCTGTCTAGGGGAGCCGTGATCTTGGGGACATATGGAGACTTGTGACTTACACTATATTACCCCAAGTATTGTCCCCGCCCCCCCCGTATATACACTTTATTACCCCAAGTATTGTCCCCGCCCCCCCGTATATACACTTTATTACCCCAAGTATTGTCCCCGCCCCCCGTATATACACTATATTACCCCAAGTATTGTCCCTGCCCCCCCGTATATACACTATATTACCCCAAGTATTGTCCGCGCCCCCGTATATACACTATAGTACCCCAAGTATTGTCCCCGCCCCCCCGTATATACACTTTATTACCCCAAGTATTGTCCCCGCCCCCCCGTATATACACTTTATTACCCCAAGTATTGTCCCCGCCCCCCCGTATATACACTTTATTACCCCAAGTATTGTCCCCGCCCCCCCCTGTATATACACTATATTACCCCAAGTATTGTCCCCGCCCCCCCCGTATATACACTATATTACCCCAAGTATTGTCCGCGCCCCCCCCCCGTATATACACTATAGTACCCCAAGTATTGTCCCCGCCCCCCCCGTATATACACTATATTACCCCAAGTATTGTCCCCGCCCCCCCGTATATACACTATATTACCCCAAGTATTGTCCCCGCCCCCCGTATATACACTATATTACCCCAAGTATTGTCCCCGCCCCCCGTATATACACAATATTGCCCCAAGTATTGTCCCCGCCCCCCCTCCAGGAATATACACTATATTGCCGCAAGTATTGTCCCCCCCCATATATACACTATATTGCCCTAAGTATTGTCCCCACCCCCGTATATACACTATATTGCCCCAAGTATTGTCCCCGCCCCCCGTATATACACTATATTACCCCAAGTATTGTCCCCGCCCCCCGTGTATACACTATATTGCCCCAAGTATTGTCCCCGCCCCCCGTATATACACTATATTGCCCCAAGTATTGTCCCCGCCCCCCGTATATACACTATATTGCCCTAAGTATTGTCCCCACCCCCCGTATATACACTATATTGCCCCAAGTATTGTCCCCGCCCCCCGTATATACACTATATTACCCCAAGTATTGTCCCCGCCCCCCGTATATACACTATATTGCCCCAAGTATTGTCCCCGACCCTCCTCGCCTTACTCCTTACTACATGAAAGCGTGTTGCTTTCAGAGGGTGGTGTCACCGCCGAGAGCAAATAGTGCAACCCTATGGGGCCGCCCTGCAACCACCCCATACTTGCCTTCTTGCTGCCTGTCAAATGTCTCTGAAAAGTGAGTTGGATGTGGAAGGCTTTTCAGAGGACCAGCAGTCCTTGCCACATATATGATGTCCCTTCCTCGGTCATCTCCTTGCCTCCCTCCCCTATCCCTTCCTCAGTCATCTTCTTGCCTTCCTCCCCAGTCCCTTCCTCAGTCATCTCCTTGCCTTCCTCCCCAGTCCCTTCCTCAGTCATCTCCTTGCCTTCTTCCCCAGTCCCTTCCTCACTCATCTTCTTGCCTTCCTCCCCAGTCCCTTCCTCAGTCTTCTTCTTGCCTTCCTCCCCATTCCCTTCCTCAGTCATCTCCTCGCCTCCCTCCCCATTCCCTTCCTCAGTCATCTCCTCGCCTTCCTCCCCATTCCCTTCCTCAGTCATCTCCTCGCCTTCCTCCCCAATCCCTTCCTCAGTCATCTTCTTGCCTTCCTCCCCAGTCCCTTCCTCACTCATCTTCTCACCTTCCTCCCCAGTCCCTTCCTCACTCATCTTCTCACCTTCCTCCCCAGTCCCTTCCTCAGTCATCTTCTCGCCTTCCTCCCCAGTCCCTTCCTCAGTCATCTTCTTGCCTTCCTTCCCATTCCCTTCCTCAGTCATCTTCTCGCCTTCCTCCCCAGTCCCTTCCTCAGTCATCTTCTTGCCTTCCTCCCCAGTCCCTTCCTCAGTCATCTCCTTGCCTTCCTCCCCAGTCCCTTCCTCACTCATCTTCTTGCCTTCCTCCCCAGTCCCTTCCTCACTCATCTTCTTGCCTTCCTCCCCAGTCCCTTCCTCAGTCATCTCCTTGCCTTCCTCCCCAGTCCCTTCCTCACTCATCTTCTTGCCTTCCTCCCCAGTCCCTTCCTCAGTCATCTTCTTGCCTTCCTCCCCAGTCCCTTCCTCACTCATCTTCTCGCCTTCCTCCCCAGTCCCTTCCTCCATCATCTATTCGCCCCCCTCCCCCCGCTGTACAGGATTATACTGGAGACACTTAGCCCGCTCTAACAGATTCAGCCGAGTAAATAATACGATTCTCCCACATTTATTGGGTCCTTTTTTATTGATGCTGAATTCACGAAGCTGGAAAATGAGATCAGAACAGCCCAACAGAATTCTCCGCGAGGAAATTAGAATATTCATCCAATCACAGAGAAGACGGTGCGGAGCGCCGTACGCGTCCCAGTCGTTTTTATGAGGATTTAATTCTCCTCCGTGTTGAATATAATCACTCCGCCATTGTGCGGTTAATTGTTGGGAGAGGCGCCATGAAAATCTCAGCGCCAAAAGGAACAAAACGTGTGCATGCAATACGATACCGTTCGAGCTCATTGGTGTATGACATTGGTGTATGTCTGAGCTCATTGGTGTATGTCAGTCGGAGAAACATTACCTGAAGAGCTGGGTGGGAGTTTATCTGCTCAGGAGCCGGTGACATCGGTGCTAGGTGGTATAAGTAATGGTCAGGGCCAGGAGGGAAGGAGCTGCAGGGGGTGGAGCTGTGGTGGAAACTCCTCCTGTCTCGGCATTTCCTGGCCATGTCCTGCACTGTGCAAGACCAGGCTGTAAAATTGACAGCCCACTTCTGCAGATTACACTAGGAGAGGGCTCTTCCAATGTAGCCACCAGATCCCTCTGTCTGTGTGATGGGTATTGCCCAACCATTGTATATGTGAGTGTGAAAGGGGGGTACTGGAGTATCTTTGCCCAGGGGTCCCAGAAGACCTTGTCCTGGTCCTGGTAGCGTTTGTCCTGCAATGGGGTGGGTAATAGAGTTTATGTATTTATTGCAAATCTTCAACATGTCAGAGTAATACAATCGATGTTCGGTGGATTGGTTCAAGGGGTTCTGTGGCCCTTCTAGGTAAAATCAGCTAGCTACTAGCAAACGGGTAAAAAAGGGGCCACTATGTCCTCCTGGATAAAAGCACATCTCCAAACTTATCTATGAAGAGATCCATGGAGCACTGGAAGTTTTGCTGGAGAATGTCATCTGTGCAGGGGTGGACTGACCATTCGAGCACTCGGGCACTGCCCGAGGGCCCGGGGTCAGTAGGGGGCCCCATGAAATACCCCTGGTACCTTTTTATAGTCTTTTTTTGAGTGCGGGCAAGGACACAGGGGCCCCATGATCCCCTATTGCCCGGGGGCCCCATGAGCTGTCAGTCTGCCCCTGCATCTGTGATGTCATCACCTACACCAAGCATGCCACATCTCCAATCTTAACTGTGAAGAGATCCATGGAGCGCTCAAAGTTTTGCTGGAGAATGTCATCTGTGATGTCATCACCTACACCAAGCATGCCAAGAGGCAGACCATCATCTCTATAGATGTGGTGTAACTGTCAAAACAGCAACATTCAGGGCATCACTAAAACACTCCATCTGACATTTGGCCCACAAAGAGGGTGTCAAGCGCAACATCCATAGAACACTCGAAGTTTTGCTGGAGAATGTCATCTGTGATGTCATCACCTACACCAAGCATGCCACATCTCCAAACTTATCTATGAAGAGATCCATGGAGCACTCAAAGTTTTTCTGGAGAATGTCATCTGTGATGTCATCACCTACGCCAAGCATGCCAAGAGGAAGATCATCGTCTCTATAGATGTGGTGTAACTGTCAAAACAGCAACATCCAGGGCATCACTAAAACACTCCATCTGACGTTTGGTCCACAGAGAGGGTGTCAAGCGCAACATCCATAGAACACTCGAAGTTTTGCTGGAGAATGTCATCTGTGATGTCATCACCTACACCAAGCATGCCACATCTCCAATCTTAACTGTGAAGAGATCCATGGAGCGCTCAAAGTTTTGCTGGAGAATGTCATCTGTGATGTCATCACCTACACCAAGCATGCCAAGAGGCAGACCATCATCTCTATAGATGTGGTGTAACTGTCAAAACAGCAACATTCAGGGCATCACTAAAACACTCCATCTGACATTTGGCCCACAAAGAGGGCGTCAAGCACATCTCCAAACTTATCTATGAAGAGATCCATGGAGCACTAGAAGTTTTTCTGGAGAATGTCATCTGTGATGTCATCACCTACGCCAAGCATGCCAAGAGGAAGACCATCGTCTCTATAGATGTGGTGTAACTGTCAAAACAGCAACATCCAGGGCATCACTAAAACACTCCATCTGACGTTTGGTCCACAGAGAGGGTGTCAAGCGCAACATCCATAGAACACTCGAAGTTTTGCTGGAGAATGTCATCTGTGATGTCATCACCTACACCAAGCATGCCACATCTCCAAACTTATCTATGAAGAGATCCATGGAGCACTCAAAGTTTTTCTGGAGAATGTCATCTGTGATGTCATCACCTACGCCAAGCATGCCAAGGGGAAGACCATCGTCTCTATAGATGTGGTGTAACTGTCAAAACAGCAACATCCAGGGCATCACTAAAATCCGCCATCTGACATTTGACTCACAGAGGGGGTGTCAAGCGCATCTCCAGACTCATTTATGAGGAGACCCTTGGAGCACTCAAGGTTTTCCATGAAAATTACATCGGTGATGTCCTCACCTACATCGAGCATGCCAAGAGGAAGATCATCACCTCCATAGATTTGGTTTAACTTTCAAACAACAGGGACGTACTCTCCATGGCAGTCATTTTAAACCAGGGATCATTGGAACCCTAAGCTTCCCCTGGAGGTTACCTGAGGTTCCTTGTGTTGTGGCTGATTGACCCCCCATAGGATGATGCCTGCATTGTTCCAGGGCCAATGTCATTTGGTAAAGCCATCTGTATGACAACATTGAGACAACATTGATCTCTGGGGACACTAAGGGCCACAGGAAGGTGCTCTTGGGCAACATCCAGAGCATCACCAAACTCGCCATCTGATGTATGGCTCACAGAGGGGTTGTCAAGAGCATCTCCACATTCATCTATGAAGAGACCCATGGAAAAGGTCATCTGTGATGTCATCACCTACACTGATGTGGCAAATGGCAGGGACGCATTCTCTAAGGCAGCCATTCTAAACCAGGTTTTAGGTCTCCATGGCTACAAAACCCAAACTGTATTGTTAAAGATTGATAAACTAATTTTATAACACTTAGACTCTTGACCCACGACTGGTGCATCCCCCCCCCTCCCTCCCTTCACCTCCCTCCCCCCCTTCACCCCCCCTTGCCTCTTATCCATATTCCTTCTCCTTCCTTTATAAGCTCATCCCTTATGCAGTTCATATTTAACAGAGAATACCTCTCAAGTTGATGCGGATCAGAAATATATTCTCCAGCCAAATGGTGAAGAATTTACGTCACACAAAAGTATTACTATACCTCACTGTGAACTGTATTTTGTACCATCTTTGATTGTTTTACCCTTTGTTTATACTAAAATCTTTCAATAAAAACTATTGAAACATAAACCAGGGTTTAGACGAGGGTTCTTATGGAGGTTACCAGGCGTTCCTTGGGTCGTGGCTGATTGACCTCCCATCAGATGGTGCCTGCATAGTTCCAGGGCCAATGCCACTTGGCAAAGCCTAGGGTTCTTATGGAGGTTACCAGGCGTTCCTTGGGTTGTGGCTGATTGACCTCCCATCACATGGTGCCTGCATAGTTCCAGGGCCAATGCCACTTGGCAAAGGCTAGGGTTCTTATGGAGGTTACCAGACGTTCCTTGGGTTGTGGCTGATTGACCTCCCATCACATGGTGCCTGCATAGTTGCAGGGCCAATGCCACTTGGCAAAGCCATCAGTATGACAACATTGAAACAACATCCAGGTCATCACCAAACCCGCCATCTGACGTTTGGCCTACAGAGGGGGTGTCTAGAGCATCTCTAGACTCATCTTTGAAGAGAACCATGGAACACTCAAGGTTTTCCTGGAAAATGTCATCTGTTTTCATCACCTACACCGAGCATGCCAAGAGGAAGACCCTCACTTTCATAGATGTGGTCCAAATGGCAGGGACGCATTCTCTATGGCAGCCATTCCAAACCAGGGTTTAGACTAGGATCCTTATGGAGGTTACCAGACGTTCCTTGGGTTGTAGCTAACTGACCTCCTATTGGATGGTGCCTGCATAGTTCCAGGGCCAATGCCACTTGGCAAAGCCTAGGGTTCTTATGGAGGTTACCAGACGTTCCTTGAGTTGTGGCTGACTGACCTCCTATCGGATGGTGCCTGCATAGTTCCAGGGCCAATGCCACTTGGCAAAGCCTAGGGTTCTTATGGAGGTTACCAGACGTTCCTTGGGTTGTGGCTGATTGACCTCCCATCACATGGTGCCTGCATAGTTGCAGGGCCAATGCCACTTGGCAAAGCCATCAGTATGACAACATTGAAACAACATCCAGGTCATCACCAAACCCGCCATCTGACGTTTGGCCTACAGAGGGGGTGTCTAGAGCATCTCTAGACTCATCTTTGAAGAGAACCATGGAACACTCAAGGTTTTCCTGGAAAATGTCATCTGTTTTCATCACCTACACCGAGCATGCCAAGAGGAAGACCCTCACTTTCATAGATGTGGTCCAAATGGCAGGGACGCATTCTCTATGGCAGCCATTCCAAACCAGGGTTTAGACTAGGATCCTTATGGAGGTTACCAGACGTTCCTTGGGTTGTAGCTAACTGACCTCCTATTGGATGGTGCCTGCATAGTTCCAGGGCCAATGCCACTTGGCAAAGCCTAGGGTTCTTATGGAGGTTACCAGACGTTCCTTGGGTTGTGGCTGACTGACCTCCTATCAGATGGTGCCTGCATAGTTCCAGGGCCAATGCCACTTGGCAAAGCCTAGGGTTCTTATGGAGGTTACCAGACGTTCCTTGGGTTGTGGTTGATTGACCTCCCACGGATGGTGCCTGCATAGTTCCAGGGCCAATGCCACTTGGGTTCTTATGGAGGTTACCAGACGTTCCTTGGGTTGTGGCTGACTGACCTCCTATCAGATGGTGCCTGCATAGTTCCAGGGCCAATGCCACTTGGCAAAGCCTAGGGTTCTTATAGAGGTTACCAGACGTTCCTTGAGTTGTGGCTGACTGACCTCCTATCGGATGGTGCCTGCATAGTTCCAGGGCCAATGCCACTTGGCAAAGCCTAGGGTTCTTAAGGAGGTTACCAGACGTTCCCTGAGTTGTGGCTGACTGACCTCCTATCGGATGGTGCCTGCATAGTTCCAGGGCCAATGCCACTTGGGTTCTTATGGAGGTTACCAGATGTTCCTTGGGTTGTGGCTGACTGACCTCCTATCGGATGGTGCCTGCATAGTTCCAGGGCCAATGCCACTTGGCAAAGCCTAGGGTTCTTATGGAGGTTACTAGACGTTCCTTGGGTTGTGGCTGACTGACCTCCTATCGGATGGTCCCTGCATAGTTCCAGGGCCAATGCCACTTGGCAAAGCCTAGGGTTCTTATGGAGGTTACCAGACATTCCTTGGGTTGTGGCTGATTGACCTCCCACGGATGGTGCCTGCATAGTTCTAGGGCCAATTCCACTTGGGTTCTTATGGAGGTTACCAGATGTTCCTTGAGTTGTGGCTCGCTGACCTCCCATTGGGTGGTGCCTGCATAGTTCCAGGGCCAATGTAAGGGTGGCATCCTGACTGCCACTTCAAGGCTTGCAGTCTTCATATTGACCACCAATGTAAGGGGCATTTATCCCATTCGACGGCAATAAATTGGTTTTAGCAAGGGTTCCCCAAGGCCTCAAGATTATTTCAGAGGTTCCTCTGAGGTGTAAAGGCCTCTCTATGGATTCAGAGGTTAAACTCTAACCAAGAAAAAACGAAAAAAAAGCAAAAATCTCGTCCAGATATTTCCTTGAAGGGAACAAAGGGAGGCAAGCAAACATGTTGGGTAATTGCGCCTTTAATCAGGGAGAATCAAAGCCGAATTCTCCTCGAATCCTTTGCGTTTGTAGGAAGATGTAGCAGTTCCCCGGCACGGAGGACGTCTATTCTGTGAGGCCATATGTTGGTACAATGCGCTCCTGTGTGCGTCCGTCCTCGCACGCGCTGGGAGGCTGATTTGCATAGAACTTATTAGCGATGCGCTCAGTCTATCAGTCTGTCTGATGCGCCGCTTTGGTTTTATCGCCGACTGTCTTGTTCCGATACAAATGGCGCGCAGATAGGCACCTATGAAAGGATGAATGATTAGGAAACCCTTTTAGGTAGAACACGTTAAATCACCGGCGGCGGCGGCGGCGGAGTTTTGGAATTTTTATCTTTTTTTTTTTGCTCTCGTCTGAGTTGCGAACTCTTTTCTTTCTTTTTTTTTATATTAATGCACTGCGTCGTGACGGGCGATTCGTCAAAGCGGGCAAAAATTACCTTAAAATCTTCGGGATGGATTTTGTCTTTTACGACCCAAATTCATCAAATGAAAGAAAAAGGCTCCAAAACGTTTCTGGTTTTTTTTTTTTTCCATTTTTGTAACCGAAATGACTTTCAGTTCAGGTTCAGTGGCCCGCGTCCGCCATTAGACGCCGCGCACGTCGTAACGCACTTCTGAGGGTTTTTTTTGGGGGGACGGATTTCAATGGTTTCCGAATGCCGCGAACTCAATAGGCGCCATTTATCAAAATAGTCTGGAATCACATCCGTCCGCGCCGTTCCTGCAGCGGCCAATTAGATTCCAAACCTGAGCTGGGAGATGACAGCCGGGGGGGAGGGGAGTGTGAGTTTGATTAGTGGCTGAGAGGAGATCAAGATTTGGATTCAGACGTTTTGATAAACGGTCTTCGCTGCGGATTTTGCTGGAATAATTGTTTCCTTTTGTCTCCCGCCGCTAATTGATGTCCTCGCTTTACCTTCTTCTGTGTGTAAAAATGTTCCTTGTCAGTCGGGATTCTGTCTTCAGCTTTCAATCGGCGTTCCTTCCAGTTGATTCTCCCATTTCCGGGACGAGGTCATCAAGTGCCAGAGTGAAGATGACAAAAATGCACCCCCCCCCCCATGTTGTGTGAGCATCATGGCCGAAAATCCCCTCTCCCACCTCCCAGAAAAAATTGTTGTCCCCCCCTCCAATCCACCCAACCAGCACAGATGTCCCACCCCCAAATCCCCCTCCTAGTACATTCTTCCCTCACCTAAAAATTGTCCCTCCTAGCACAAATCCTCTCTCTCCTAAATCCCCCCTCCCAGCACAAATCCTCTCTCCTAAATCCCCCCTCCCAACACAAACCCCCCCCTCCCCAGCACAATCCACCCATCCTCCCTTCCATCAATAATCCTCTCCCCCAAATCCCCTTCCCAGCACAAATCCTGTCCCTATCCCTCTCCCAGCACAACCCCCCCCTCCTTAGCACAAATCGCCTCCCCACCCCCAAATCCCCCTCCTGGCACAAATCCTCCCTCCTCAATCCCCCCTCCCAACACAAACCCCCCCCCCTGCAGCACAATCCACCCATCCTCCCTTCTATCAATAATCCTCTCCCCCAAATCCCCCTCCCAGCACAAATCCTCTCCCAGCACAACCTTCCCCCCCCCCTTAGCACAAATCACCTCCCCACCCCCCAAATCCCCCTCCTAGCACAAATCCTCCCTCCCCTAAAAATTGGCCCTCCTAGCACAAATCCTCTCTCTCTTACATCCCCCCTCCCAGCACAAATCATCCCCCTATCCCTATCCAAGCACATACGCCCCCCCCTCTTAGCAAAAAATCCCCTCCCCACCCCCAATTTCCTCTTCTAGCATAAATCATCTCCTCCTAAATTTCTCCTCCTAACACAAAATCCTCTCTCCCCCAAATCCCCCCTTCCAGTACAAATCCTCCCCCTCAATCCTTCATCTCAACACAAACCTCCCCCCAGCACAACTACCCCCCCCAATCCCCCCTTCTATCAATAATTCTTTCCCCCCCAAATCCCCCTCCTAGCACAAAGCTTCCCTCCCCTAAAAATTTGTCATCCTAGCACAAATCCTCTCTCTCCTAAATCCCCCCTCCCAGCACAACCCCCTCCCCCCTAGCACAAATCCATGAAATAGAGTGAGTAAGTGAGAATTTTACACGCCGTGCGCTCCGTAATGAAATTCTGCGTGGCGGCCTTGCTGCCGGTTCTATAGATTCTCCTGCCTCTCTCTCCTAAATCCCCTCTCCCAGCACAACCCCCTCCCCCTTAGCACAAATCCCCTCCACACCCCTTATTTCCTCTCCTAGCACAAATCCCCTCTCCTCAAAATCTCCCCTTCCAGTACAAATCCTCCTTCCTCAATCCCCCATCCTCCCTTAATCAATAATCCTCTCCCCCAAATCCCCCTCCATCCCCCTCCTAGCACAAATCCTCTCTCTCCTAAATCCCCCCTCCCAGCACAAATCCCTCCTCCTTAGCACAAATTCCACTGTGACCGGAAATGATGACACCTGCCAGAGCTCTGCCCCAACGCGTTTCATCAAAACGAGGGAGCACCGCTGCTCCACAGTGCTCAGAAGAGCCACCATGCGTTCCACTGTGACCGGAAATGATGACACCTCCTAGAGCTCTGCCCCAACGCGTTTCATCAAAACTAGGGAGCACCGCTGCTCCACAGTGCTCAGAGGAGCCACCATGCGTTCCACTGTGACCGGAAATGATGACACCTCCCAGAGCTCTGCCCCAAAGCGTTTCATCAAAACAAGGGAGCACCGCTGCTCCACAGTGCTCAGAAGAGCCACCATGCATTCCACTGTGACCGGAAATGATGACACCTCCCAGAGCTCTGCCCCAACGCGTTTCATCAAAACGAGGGAGCACCGCTGCTCCACAGTGCTCAGAAGAGCCACTGTGACCGGAAATGATGACACCTCCCAGAGCTCTGCCCCAACGCGTTTCATCAAAATGAGGGAGCACCGCTGCTCCACAGTGCTCAGAAGAGCCACCATGCGTTCCACTGTGACCGGAAATGATGACACCTCCCAGAGCTCTGCCCCAACGCGTTTCATCAAAACGAGGGAGCACCGCTGCTCCACAGTGCTCAGAAGAGCCACCATGCGTTCCACTGTGACCGGAAATGATGACACCTCCCAGAGCTCTGCCCCAACGCGTTTCATCAAAACGAGGGAGCACCGCTGCTCCACAGTGCTCAGTGACCGGAAATGATGTCACCTACCAGAGCTCTGCCCCAACGTGTTTCATCAAAACGAGGGAGCACCGCTGCTCCACAGTGCTCAGAGGCAACCAACGTGCAAAATGTTTGTTTTTCTAAAACCATAAAAAGCGACACGTTCAATATCCAGCTCAGTCTGCGCTTTTCACGGTAATCCCGCCTCTTCCGGACTGAAAGATTTGCTTTCCTGTGGCCATTGACAACGAATCTGGATCCATCGAAGAAAAAACACAAATGTCCGGTTACCAGGATGTAACATTGTAATATTTGTGTGATATCTCACTGATTGTGTACATGATGTCGGAATATAGAAACACGGAATATAGAAACACGCGTTCCTCCCTCCCCATTGGACGGATATTATTGTCCATTCGAGTCGTTGTTGCACCTGACGGTGTTTTTCCGCCTCTGGATGAGATCTGGGAGTGTGAATATTGTGTGTTTATCCTCCTTCTATGGGTTTCGCTCATCGATTCGCCTCGCAGCCCTTATCAGATGTAACAGATACTTCGATCCATGGAATAGAGTGAGAATTTTACACGCCGTGCGCTCCGTAATGAAATTCCGCGTGGCGGCCTTGCTGCCGGTCCTATAGATTCTCCTGCCTTTCCCTTGTAACTTTTAAATGTTCGATATTAACAAGGTCGAATCATTCAAGAGTAGCCGAGGATCAATGTGCACACCGATTGTTCAGCCAATCAGGCTTATTAAATAATATACGCCATCGGACTTGTCCGTCGCCTCGTCTTGTTCTCCGTGCAGATCGATTCCAGGAAGTGTTTCTCTTTACTTCTGCTGTAAATATTATTGACGTGACTGAGGCGTTAACAAAAATGCCAAAAACTTACCGGGCAATGGAGGGACCGAGACGTGTGTGTGCGTGTGTGTGTGTGTGTGTGTGCGTGTAGACACCGAGACCTGCGTGTGTGTGTGCATGTAGACACCGAGACCTGTGTGTGTGTGTGCGTGTAGACACCGAGACCTGTGTGTGTGTGTGCGTGCGTGTGTGTGTGTGTGTGTGTGTGTGTGTGTGCGTGTAGACACCGAGACCTGCGTGTGTGTGTGCGTGTGTGTGTAGACACCGAGACCTGCGTGTGTGTGTGTGCGTGTAGACACCGAGACCTGCGTGTGTGTGTGCGTTTAGACACCGAGACCTGCGTGTGTGTGTGCGTGTAGACACCGAGACCTGCGTGTGTGTGTGCGTGTAGACACCGAGACCTGCGTGTGTGTGTGCGTGTAGACACCGAGACCTGCGTGTGTGTGCGTGTAGACACCGAGACCTGCGTGTGTGTGTGCGTGTAGACACCGAGACCTGCGTGTGTGTGTGCGTGTAGACACCGAGACCTGCGTGTGTGTGTGCGTGTAGACACCGAGACCTGCGTGTGTGTGCGCGTGTAGACACCGAGACCTGTGTGTGTGTGTGCGTGTAGACACCGAGACCTGTGTGTGTGTGTGCGTGTAGACACCGAGACCTGTGTGTGTGTGTGCGTGTAGACACCGAGACCTGCGTGTGTGTGCGCGTGTAGACACCGAGACCTGTGTGTGTTGTGTGTATGTGTGTGTGTGTTGTGTGTGTCTGTGTGTGCGTGTAGACACCGAGACCTGCGTGTGTGTGTGTGCGTGTAGACACCGAGACCTGCGTGTGTGTGTGTGTGCGTGTAGACACCTGGACATGCGTGTGTGTGTAGACACCGAGACCTGCGTGTGTGTGTGTGTGCGTGTAGACACCTGGACATGCGTGTGTGTGTAGACACCGAGACCTGCGTGTGTGTGTGTGCGTGTAGACACCGAGACCTGCGTGTGTGTGTGTGCGTGTAGACACCGAGACTTGCGTGTGTGTGTGTGTGCGTGTAGACACCTGGACATGCGTGTAGACACCCGAAGCAGCTTCCCCTCCCCCTGAAGCGACCACCATTCAGCTTCCTTCCCACACAAATTTGCATTTTTTAAAATTGTTTTTTGGAATTGGTTTTGATTCAGTTTTTGCCGTTTCAAATTCGATTTGAATTTTCCAAATTCAGTCAAAAAGAATTCAATTTAACCAAATCAAAAAGTATCGAATTGTCCTTCGAATTTGAATTTATTCTTTTTGAAGTTCGAATTTTGGAAGATGGTTATATTCTATTTTACTCTATTCTATTGATCACCAATATAATGGGCACTACACTGATCACCAATATAATGGGCACTACACTGATCACCAATATAATGGGCACTACACTGATCACCAATATAATGGGCACTACACTGATCACCAATATAATGGGCACTACACTGATCACCAATATAATGGGCACTACACTGATAACCAATATAATGGGTACTACACTGATAACCAATATAATGGGCACTACACTGATCACCAATATAATGGGCACTACACTGATAACCAATATAATGGGCACTACACTGATCACCAATATAATGGGCACTACACTGATCACCAATATAATGGGGTACTACACTGATCACCGATATAATGGGTACTACACTGATCACCAATATAATGGGGTACTACACTGATCACCGATATAATGGGTACTACACTGATAACCAATATAATGGGGCACTACACTGATCACCGATATAATGGGGTACTACACTGATCACCAATATAATGGGTACTACACTGATCACCGATATAATGGGTACTACACTGATCACCAATATAATGGGTACTACACTGATCACCGATATAATGGGTACTACACTGATCACCAATATAATGGGTACTACACTGATCACCAATATAATGGGCACTACACTGATACCCAATATAATGGGTACTACACTGATCACCAATATAATGGGGCACTACACTGATCACCGATATAACGGGGCACTACACTGATCACCAATATAATGGGCACTACACTGATCACCAATATAATGGGGTACTACGCTGATCACCAATATAATGGGTACTACGCTGATCACCAATATAATGGGGTACTACACTGATCACCAATATAATGGGTACTACGCTGATCACCAATATAATGGGGTACTACACTGATCACCAATATAATGGGTACTACACTGATCACCAATATAATGGGTACTACACTGATCACCAATATAATGGGTACTACACTGATCACCAATATAATGGGGTACTACACTGATCACCGATATAATGGGTACTACACTGATCACCAATATAATGGGTACTACACTGATAACCAATATAATGGGGCACTACACTGATCACCGATATAATGGGGTACTACACTGATCACCGATATAATGGGTACTACACTGATCACCAATATAATGGGTACTACGCTGATCACCAATATAATGGGGTACTACACTGATCACCAATATAATGGGTACTACACTGATCACCAATATAATGGGTACTACACTGATCACCAATATAATGGGTACTACACTGATCACCAATATAATGGGTACTACACTGATCACCAATATAATGGGTACTACACTGATCACCAATATAATGGGGCACTACCCTGATCACCAATATAATGGGGCACTACCCTGATCAAGGATCCACTCCTTCAGGAGCATCTGATGGAGTATAGCTAAAAACCGTCACCATTTGTTGCCAGTAAATACCTGAAGAGCGGCCGGGGAGATGCTGTCTGCCACGTCTAAAGGATCCAAAGGGGACCTAAAAGCAGCCGGTAGAGCGGTAGAGTCAAGGTTAAGGTATTCCAGTGAGCAGAGTAAGTCACTCCAGGACCGCTTCCTGAAGACATCTGGGTTTGACGAAACACGTTGGGACAGAGCCTTGGGACATGACATCACTTCCACTCAGAGTGGAATGCACGCTGCTGCTTTGAGCATTGTGAAGCAGCGGTGTTCCCTCTAGAGCAATGGTCTCCAAACTACGGCCCAGGGGCCGGATGTGGCCCTTTGCCTGCCCTGGGGCACAATTTCTTCCACAAACACAAATGATGCTGCATCATTTTTTCCACTGACACCTATGATGGGGTGCTATTGCCCCCACTTGTACCAACAACCAGGCACTAGTCCACCCGCTAAAACCAATGATGGGGAATTGTTAGCTCTCACTGATGTCGGGGCATTTTCTACTGTCCAAAGTCCGCCCCCCCAAAGCCTGAAGGACGGTAAACTGGCCCTTTGTTTGGAAAGTCTGAGTTCTACGTGTCTTCTTGGTGGAATGAGTCTGTATGTATGAGGGAAGTTCAAGCTCCCAAGGAACCTGGAAGAACCTGTGGAGGAGAGGACTTTGTATGGAGAGAACGCTCTTCGTACAACAGCGCTCCTTGACCTTCCTATCCCGAGAGGTCAATGAGATCTGGTGAGTAAATCTCCTCTTTTGAATCACTCACCAGATGATTCACCAGATCTGAGAGCGTTCTCTCCAAAGTGCTCTCCTCCACAGGTTCTCTGGAAGTTTGACCTCGTGTCTCAATCGGTCGATAACATTGTTCCCCAAGACCTGACAGTGATTGGAAGGGTTCCTTCGAGGCAAAGGGTTGGGAATGGCTGGATATGTTCTTGTGACTCCCTACTGGTCTGTATTTATGAGAGGGAGGTTCAAGCTCCCAGAGAACCTGGGAGAACTTGTGGAGGACAGGGCTTTGTATAGAGAGAATGCTCTTCGTACAACAGTGCTCCTTGACCTCCCTATTCTGAAGAGGTCAATGAGATCTGGTGAGTGAATCTCCTCTTTTTAATCACTCACCAGATGACTCACCAGATCTCATTGGCCTCTCGAAATAGGAAGGTCAAGAAGCGCTGTTGCACGAAGAGCGTTCTCTCCAAAGTGCTCTCCTCCACAGGTTCTCCCAGGTTCTCTGGAAGCTTGACCTGGTGTCGCTATCCGTAGATACATTGTTCCCCGAGGTAAAGGGTTGGGAATGGTGGCTCTTTCTATAACGCCGTGTTCTTGCGACACCATGAATACCCTGAATATACTATCGTTATGAATCCTTAGGTCTGAGTTCTACGTATCTTCATGGTGGAATGAGGTAAAAAACAGATTGATATGTTCTTGGGGCTCCCTACTGGTCTGTATTTATGAGGGAGGGTCAAGCTTCCAGAGAACCTGTGAGAACCTGTGGAGGAGAGGACTTTGTTTGGAGAGAACGCTCTTTGTACAACATCGCTCCTTGACCTTTCTATCCCGAGAGGTCAATGAGATCTGGTGAGTGAATCTCCTCTTTTTAATTACTCGCCAGATCACTCACCAGATCTCATTGACCTCTCGAGATAGGAAGGTCATGGAGCGCTGTTGTACAAAGAGCGTTCTCTCCAAAGTGCTCTCCTTCACAGGTTCTCCTAGGTTCTCTGGAAGCTTGACCTGGTGTCACTATCGGTAGATACATTGTTCCCCGAGACCTGACAGTGATTGGAAGGGTTCCTTCGAGGTAAAGGGTTGGGAATGGCGGCTCTTCCTATAATGCCGTGTTCTTGTGACACCATGAATACCCTGAATACACTATCCTTATGAATCCTTAGTTCTGAGCTCTACATGTCTTCATGGTGGAGTGATGTGGAAAACAGCTGGATATGTTCTTGTGACTCCCTACTGGTCTGTATTTATGAGGGAGGGTCAAGCTTCCAGAGAACCTGTGAGAACCGGTGGAGGAGAGGACTTTGTATGGAGAGAATGCTCTTTGTACAACAGCGCTCCTTGACCTCCCTATCCTGAGAGGTCAATGAGATCTGGTGAGTTAATGACTCACCAGATCACTCACCAGATCTCATTGACCTCTCGGGATAGGAAGGTCATGGAGCGCTGTTGTATGAAGAACCTTCTCTCCAAAGTGCTCTCCTCCACAGGTTCTCCCAGGTTCCCCGGAAGCTCGATCTGGTGTCGCTACCAGTAGATACATTGTTCCCCGAGACCTGACAGTGATTGGAAGGGTTCCTTCGAGGTAAAGGGTTGGGAATGGCGGCTCTTCCTACAATGCCGTGTTCTTGTGACACCATGAATACACTCTCGTTATGAATCCATACTTAGACGCAGATCTCTGATGACAGCATTGTACAAATATTCACCGCCATGCCGCGTCCTTGCAATCCTACGAAAACAATGGCGCCGTGGTTGTCGCCGAGCGGTAAGTCCTTGTAATGCGTCGGGCCCCCTTCAATGCAATTATACATTGACTCAGCGATCCCAGGAGACATCACAAGGTGACAGGCACGTGTTCCCGGAACCCGCGTTCGTGGATGGGCCCGCCCAATCTGTAATGGGGATCAATATCGCATTGTATTCCACTCTGGGGCCCCGGGAACGGCGGTGCATCAATGCTCACACGCAGACGTATCCAATAATGGGCCGTTTATCTTCAAAGTGCAAAGACCCACATGGCGGCCACTCTGCATCCCTCTAGAAGGGCCGCCGCCAGACGTACTGCATGCATCCCTATAGACGTGATTTCCCTTTGGTATCTCAGCACACGAGACATTTTCCTCGCAGGGTCTGCATCCCTCTAGATGTGATTTCTCTTTGGTATCTCGGCACACGAGACATTTTCCTGGCAGGGTCTGCATCTCTCTAGACGTGATTTTCCTTTGGCATCTCAGAAAACAAGACATTTTCCTGGCAGGGTCTGCATCCCTCTAGATGTGATTTCCCTTCGGTATCTCGGCACGCGAGACATCTTCCTCGCAGGGTCTGCATCCCTCTAGACGTGATTTCCCTTTGGTATCTCGGCACACAAGACATTTTCCTGGCAGAGTCTGCATCCCTCTAGACGTGATTTCCCGTTGGCATCTCGGCACGCGAGACATTTTCCTGGCAGGGTCTGCATCCCTCTAGACGTGATTTCCCTTCGGTATCTCGGCACACGAGACATTTTTCTGGCATGGTCTGCATCCCTCTAGACGTGATTTCCCTTTGGCATCTCGGCACATGAGACATTTTCCTGGCAGGGTCTGCATCCCTCTAGATGTGATTTCTCTTTGGCATCTCGGCACACGAGACATTTTCCTGGCAGGGTCTGCATCCCTCTAGACGTGATTTCTCTTTGGTATCTCAGCACACGAGACATTTTCCTGGCAGGGTCTGCATCCCTTTAGACGTGATTTCTCTTTGGTATCTCGGCACACAAGACATTTTCCTGGCAGGGTCTGCATCCTTCTAGACGTGATTTCCCTTTGGTATCTCAGCACACGAGACATTTTCCTCGCAGGGTCTGCATCCCTCTAGATGTGATTTCTCTTTGGTATCTCGGCACACGAGACATTTTCCTGGCAGGGTCTGCATCCCTCTAGACGTGATTTTCCTTTGGCATCTCAGAAAACAAGACATTTTCCTGGCAGGGTCTGCATCCCTCTAGATGTGATTTCCCTTCGGTATCTCGGCACGCGAGACATTTTCCTGGCAGGGTCTGCATCCCTCTAGACGTGATTTCCCTTCGGTATCTCGGCACACGAGACATTTTCCTGGCATGGTCTGCATCCCTCTAGACGTGATTTCCCGTTGGCATCTCGGCACGCGAGACATTTTCCTGGCAGGGTCTGCATCCCTCTAGACGTGATTTCCCTTCGGTATCTCGGCACACGAGACATTTTCCTGGCATGGTCTGCATCCCTCTAGACGTGATTTCTCTTTGGCATCTCGGCACATGAGACATTTTCCTGGCAGGGTCTGCATCCCTCTAGACGTGATTTCTCTTTGGCATCTCGGCACACGAGACATTTTCCTGGCAGGGTCTGCATCCCTCTAGACGTGATTTCTCTTTGGCATCTTGGCACACGAGACATTTTCCTGGCAGGGTCTGCATCCCTCTAGACGTGATTTCCCTTAGGTATCTCGGCACATGAGACATCCTCCTTGCAGGGTCTGCATCCCTCTAGACGTGATTTCTCTTTGGCATCTCAGCACACAAGACATTTTCCTTGCAGGGTCTGCATCCCTTTAGACATGATTTCCCTTTGGTATCTCTGCATACATTTTCCTGGCAGGGTCTGCATCCCTCTAGATGAGATTTCTCTTTGGTATCTCTGCATACATTTTCCTGGCAGGGTCTGCATCCCTCTAGACGTGATTTCTCTTTGGTATCTCAGAAAACAAGACATTTTCCTGGCAGGGTCTGCATCCCTCTAGACGTGATTTCCCTTCGGTATCTCGGCACACAAGACATATTCCTGGCAGGGTCTGCATCCCTCTAGACGTGATTTCCCTTCGGTATCTCGGCACACAAGACATCTTCCTGGCAGGGTCTGCATCCCTTTAGATGTGATTTCTCTTTTGCCGAATTCTTGTAGCATGAATGCAGATCCACCAGCCAAATGCCTATGCAATATTTTTTTTAAGAGACTCCGTATTGTTTAGTATTTTTTTATTATAAATTAATAAAAAATAAATAAATAAAATAAATATTGTTTAGTAATTTCATATCAGCGCACAGTGTGAATACAGATTGGAGGAGAGGCGAATACTTCCCATTGGTAGCAGGGTGTTAGAGCCGGGTAGATTTTTGCCAGGGCAGGTGTACTGCCCCCCTCTGCCAACAAATGGCAACTGCCCCGACCTATGACTGGCCTTAGCAGCAAGGCCGCATGTGGAAGGGCGACGCACGTCAAGCAACAGCAAAGACAAATTCCCAGCTCATCCTACCGACCAGCCGGCAACCAACCGTAGTGTCCCGGCTAACAATCGTCCATTTTGGTTGGCTGCCGGCTGCTTGGCAAGTTGAGCTGGGAATTTTTTTCTTTGTAGTTGTACTACCACCTCTGGCTGCCATGTTAGATTAAGGGGTGTGGTTTTGGGAGGTGGTAATATTATGGCTCAGCTGCCTGTATAGGCCTTAGTGCAAAAAAAAAGGTCAATCTTCGTTCCTTGCAGTTCCTGAGTGTTCCATGTTCTCCTCCCTCCTGGTGTCTTCATATTAATATATGGGGGGGGGGGGGGGGGGGGTGTAATCAGTGAATTAGGCGGTAATTCCGATGATCCAATTTCTCTTCTTCTATAGAGACAAAGGCGCTCATTAAACCCCTTTAGAATAAATGAGGACCTCAGAGGAGGCAGAGGGTGGGGGAGGGGTGAAGTCATGTCATTGTGAATGGGATAATCACAGAACAATAGACAATTAGAAGAGATCCATCCCTGAAATGTCTGGTGACACCTTCCACACTGTGCCACCGGAGTCACAGGAGAGTGTCACCCACGTGTCCCTGTACAGATACTGGTGTACAGACCCGGGAACTCGGCACAGGGATGGTGGGAACCCCTCATAATGGGCACAGGGGGAGTACGGACCCGGGAACTCGTCACAGGGATGGTGGGAACCCCTCATAATGGGCACAGCGGGCGTACAGACCCGGGAACTCGGCACAGGGATGGTGGGAACCCCTCATAATGGGCACAGCGGGCGTACAGACCCGGGAACTCGGCACAGGGATGGTGGGAACCCCTCATAATGGGCACAGCGGGCGTACAGACCCGGGAACTCAGCACAGGGATGGTGGGAACCCCTCATAATGGGCACAGCGAGTGTACAGACCCGGGAACTCGGCACAGGGATGGTGGGAACCCCTCATAATGGGCACAGCGGGTGTACAGACCCGGGAACTCGGCACAGGGATGGTGGGAACCCCTCATAATGGGCACAGCGGGCGTACAGACCCGGGAACTCAGCACAGGGATGGTGGGAACCCCTCATAATGGGCACAGGGGGAGTACGGACCCGGGAACTCGTCACAGGGATGGTGGGAACCCCTCATAATGGGCACAGCGGGCGTACAGACCCGGGAACTCGGCACAGGGATGGTGGGAACCCCTCATAATGGGCACAGCGGGCATACAGACCCGGGAACTCAGCACAGGAATGGTGGGAACCCCTCATAATGGGCACAGGGGGCGTACGGACCCGGGAACTCGTCACAGGGATGGTGGGAACCCCTCATAATGGGCACAGCGGGCGTACAGACCCGGGAACTCGGCACAGGGATGGTGGGAACCCCTCATAATGGGCACAACGGGCGTACAGACCCGGGAACTGAGCACAGGGATGGTGAGAACCCCTCATAATGGGCACAGCGGGTGTACGGACCCGGGAACTCGGCACAGGGATGGTGGGAACCCCTCATAATGGGCACAGGGGGAGTACGGACCCGGGAACTCGTCACAGGGATGGTGGGAACCCCTCATAATGGGCACAGCGGGCGTACGGACCCGGGAACTCGGCACAGGGATGGTGGGAACCCCTCATAATGGGCACAGGGGGCGTACAGACCCGGGAACTCGGCACAGGGATGGTGGGAACCCCTCATAATGGGCACAGCGGGAGTACAGACCCGGGAACTCAGCACAGGGATGGTGGGAACCCCTCATAACGGGCACAGCGGGCGTACAGACTGGCGGCATAGTCAGTGGTAGTTCTGTGATCTCTGTGGTCATACATTCCTGGAATGAGTTACCCGGCACATTAATGAGTATAACAATCCCCCCATGACAGGTCCTCTTCACCTCTCTGCCATCTGTATTGTTGGGTTCTATTTTCTGATATTTCTGGCGTTGTCACTCATCCTCATTTCACAATTGCAGAGTTGAATGTAATCATTTCAGATGCAGATGTGGGGTGTGGCAGCAGCAATGCATGCTGGGAATAAATCAAACTCTGGTAAATATTATTTCCCTTGACATTCCCGGACGAGAACCTTAAATATCAGAGATTTCCTCCCCGAGACGTCATCCCGCAATGATGGAACATCAATCATGGCGTCTGTCACTGAGGAATACAATGTATTCTTCCCATTCTACACTGCTCTGAAGAAATAGGGGTCCTATGGACCACCCCTGCATTACATGACACACCCCTGCATTACATGACACACCCCTGCATTACATGGCACACCCCTGCATCACATGACACACCCCTACAAGGCATGATACACCCCTGCATCACATGACACACCCCTGCATCACATGGCACACCCCTGCATTACATGACACACCCCTGCATTACATGACACACCCCTGCATTACATGGCACACCCCTGCATTGCATGACACTCCCCTACAAGGCATGATACACCCCTGCATTACATGGCACACCCCTGCATTGCATGACACTCCCCTACAAGGCATGATACACCCCTGCATTACATGGCACACCCCTGCATTGCATGACACTCCCCTACAAGGCATGACACACCCCTGCATCACATGGCACACCCCTGCATTACATGACACACCCCTGCATTACATGACACACCCCTGCATCACATGGCACACCCCTGCATTACATGACACACCCCTGCATTACATAGCACACAGGAACATGACATGACACACCACTGCAAGGCATGATACACCCCTGCATTACATGCCACACCCCTGCATTGCATGCCACACCCCTGCATTGCATGCCACACCCCTGCACTGCATGCCACACTGCTGCAGTACATGACACACCCCTGCATCACAAGACACACCCCTGCATTACATGGCACACCCCTGCATTACATGACACACCCCTGCATTACATAGCACACAGGAACATGACATGACACACCACTGCAAGGCATGATACACCCCTGCATTACATACCACACCCCTGCATTACATGCCACACCCCTGAATTGCATGCCACACCCCTGCACTGCATGCCACACTGCTGCAGTACATGACACACCCCTGCATTACATACCACACCCCTGCAGTACATGACACACCCCTGCATTACATGACACACCCCTGCATTACATGACACACCCCTACAAGGCATGATACACCCCTGCATTACATGCCACACCCCTAGAAGGCATGCCCCACCCCTGCATTACACGCCACACCCCTACAAGGCATGCCACACCCCTGCATTACACGCCACACCCCTACAAGGCATGCCACACCCCTGCATTACATGCCACACCCCTGCATTACATGACACACCTCTACAAGGCATGACACTCCCCTGCATTACATGACACACCTCTACAAGGCATGACACACCCCTGCATTACATGACACACCCCTGCATTACATGGCACACAGGTACATGACATGACACACCCCTACTAGGCATGATACACCCCTGCATTGCATGCCACACCCCTGCATTGCATGCCACACCCCTGCATTGCATGCCACACCCCTGCATTACATGACACACCCCTGCATTACATGACACACCTCTACAAGGCATGACACTCCCCTGCATTACATGACACACCTCTACAAGGCATGACACACCCCTGCATTACATGACACACCCCTAGAAGGCATACCACACCCCTGCATTACATGACACACCCCTGCATTACATGTCACACCCCTACAAGGCATGCCACACCCCTGCATTACACAACACACCCCTACAAGGCATGCCACACCCCTGCATTACATGCCACACCCCTACAAAGCATGCCCCACCCCTGCATTACACAACACACCCCTACAAGGCATGCCACACCCCTGCATTACATGCCACACCCCTACAAAGCATGCCCCACCCCTGCATTACACAACACACCCCTACAAGGCATGTCACATTCCTGCATTACACGCCACACCCCTACAAGGCATGCTACACCCCTGCATTACATGCCACACCCCTATAAGGCATGCCACACCCCTGCATTACATGCCACACCCCTGCATTACATGCCACACCCCTACAAGGCATGCCACACCCCTGCATTACACACCACACCTCTACATGGCATAACACACAGGTTCAATGACTTTTTCCTGCAGCAGTGTGAATGTTTGCTGGGCGTGTTCAGACACCAGAGGTTGGAAATGTTGGTGTTTTCATGTTATCAGGCACATTGCGTCTGTCTGTTGGTGTCACTGAGATGAGGAGCAGAGCACATTTGATGGCGAGTGACGTCATGGGATCCGGGCGATCCCGCAGCGCACAGCCTGTCATTGATTGGTACAGGCGGACAATTCCTTTCCTGGGCACCGGTGTGAATGAGCCCCCAAATCTAACCTCCGAAAATCAAAGTGAAATTTCCCCGGATGAGATTTCCGTCATCAAATTCCTCGCGTTGCCTTTTATGCGGCGCGTCGGCCGCCATGACATCGTCCTCCAGCCAGCGCAGGGTTAGCGCGCCAAACCGCGCACTAAACGCCGCTCATTATCATAATTGTCTGGGATGAGGAAGTGTCTGTGTGACAGGCCGGCGCTTTGTTTGCCTTCATCTCTATTTGTGCCAAATTGGCTTCACCGGCGGCGGCGTTCTGCGGCGTTCCGTGATGTGAGCGCTCCTGACAACCCGCTCTCTGCGCCGCGAACCGCTCACCTTACTAATATCGCATTGTGCGTTCCATTTCATTGGATAGAATGTCCCCGGAGCTGGCATCACCTTCACCCATCTGTTCCCTTTCCAGAGACGATCGTTGCCAGGAATCGTCTCCGGCCAAATTATATTACCCCCCCCCACCACCACCACCAGCCAGCCAATACCGCGCCACGAAAATTCCCGACCCCCAGAAGGCTGATCGTTTATTATTATTAAAGTGGTCGTGACATCAGACATTTCAGACGCCGCAGCCATTTATTACCATTGTGATCCCCTGGAAGACGCCCTTATCTGCCTTTGTCTCCAGAAGGATGGCGCCATCTTTGTTCAGTCATCAGCCAAGGTCACCATCTACTTCCTGGATTGGGATGCCGGCTCACAGGTGACACAGTCAGGCAAATCCTGGTGCCTAGGCGGCTCTTGGCTGTGTTCACAAATGTCTGACACAGATCAGCCCCTGCTGTAGATCTCTCTGTGCTGTGATTGGTGCCTACGGGTCACCGCCCTGTGATTGGTGCCTGCGGGTCTCTGCCTTGTGATTGGTGCCTGCGGGTCTCCGCCTGGTGATTGGTGCCTGCAAGTCTCCGCCCTGTGATTGGTGCCTGGGGGTCTCCACCCTGTGAATCGTGCCTGGGGGTCTCCGCCCTGTGATTGGTGCCTGCAGGTCTCCTCCCTGTGATTGGTGCCTGCAGGTCTCCTCCCTGTGATTGGTGCCTGCGGGTCTCTGCACTGTGATTGGTGCCTGCGGGTCTCCTCCCTGAGATTGGTGCCTGCAGGTCTCCTCCCTGTGATTGGTGCCTGCAGGTCTCCTCCCTGTGATTGGTGCCTGCGGGTCTCTGCACTGTGATTGGTCCTGCAGGTCTCCTCCCTGTGATTGGTGCCTGCAGGTCTCCGCCCTGTGATTGGTGCCTGAAGGTTTCTGCACTGTGATTGGTGCCTGGGGGTCTCCGCCCTGTGATTGGTGCCTGTGGTCTCTGCCTTGTAATTGGTGCCTGCAGGTCTCCGCCCTGTGATTGGTCCCTGTAGGTCTCCGCCCTGTGATTGGTGCCCGCAGGTCTCCGCCTTGTGATTGGTGCCCGCAGGTCTCCGCCCTGTGATTGGTCCCTGCAGGTCTCCGCCCTGTGATTGGTGCCTGCGGGTCTCCGCCCTGTGATTGGTGCCTGCGGGTCTCCGCCCTGTGATTGGTGCCTGCGGGTCTCCACCCTGTGATTGGTGCCTGCGGGTCTCCTCCCTGTGATTGGTGCCTGCGGGTCTCCGCCCTGTGATCGGGTCTCTGCCTTGTGATTGGTGCCTGCGGGTCTCCTCCCTGTGGTTGGTGCCTGCGGGTCTCCTCCTTGTGATTGGTGCCTGCGGGTCTCCTCCCTGTGATTGGTGCCTGCGGGTCTCTGCCTTGTGATTGGTGCCTGCAGGTCTCCTCCCTGTGATTGGTGCCTGCAGGTCTCCGCTCTGTGATTGGTCCTGCAGGTCTCCGCCTTGTGATTGGTGCCTGCAGGTCCCCTCCCTGTGATTGGTGCCTGCAGGTCTCCGCTCTGTGATTGGTCCTGCAGGTCTCCGCCCTGTGATTGGTCCTGCGGGTCTCTGCCCTGTGATTGGTGCCTGAGGGTCTCCGCCCTGTGATTGGTCCTGCAGGTCTGCTCCCTGTGATTGGTGCCTGCAGGTCTCTGCCCTGTGATTGGTCCCTGTAGTCTCCGCCCTGTGATTGGTCCTGCAGGTCTCCTCCCTGTGATTGGTGCCTGCAGGTCTCCTCCCTGTGATTGGTGCCTGCGGGTCTCTGCACTGTGATTGGTCCTGCAGGTCTCCCGCTCTGTGATTGGTGCCTGCGGGTCTCCTCCCTGTGATTGGTGCCTGGGGGTCTCCGCCCTGTGATTGGTCCCTGTAGGTCTCCTCCCTGTGATTGGTGCCTGGGGGTCTCTGCCCTGTGATTGGTCCCTGTAGGTCTCCTCCCTGTGATTGGTGCCTGGGGGTCTCTGCCCTGTGATTGGTCCCTGTATGTCTCCGCCCTGTGATTGGTGCCTGGGGGTCTCTGCCCTATGATTGGTCCTGCAGGTCTCCGCTCTGTGATTGGTGCCTGCGAGGTTCTGGTACTCACTTTGTATTGTGAACGCAGCGATGAAAGAAGATCTGAACGTTTCCTCTCCTGGAGTCTCCTGACACCTTTATTAATGGTGACGGTTTGCCGGAGTCATTCATCTTGGAGGCCCAGGAGGACCTGCTGCCTGATACGTCCATCCACTCGGTGCAGAGCTGGGTGTCATTGCTGTACAATCGTCCTGACGGTCGGCATTGTGTCAGTTATGAAGTCTCTGCGTTCACCTGCGGTGAATGTTCGGTGAATGACTGATTCCCTGCTTTATAAATAAATCCCTTTGAGTGTCTGGATAGGAATTCCACATTTACAGATTCACAGTCTTAAATCTGAAGCTGCTCTTTTGCCTTTCCCAGTGACATCATCACTGCCTCTCTGTGATTCTCTATGCAATATAGGCAGATCGTGGCTGGTGGGAGGGGCCGGCAGGGTGCTGTACAGAGCTTCCTGAAAACATCACAGTACTCCTCTCAGGAGCTTTCAGTCCTAATGCAAGCAGTGGGAGGAATTATGCAAATATCAAAATATACTGATGGGTGGGTGTCAGTCCGGAGGAGTGGGTGCTTAAAAGCATGAAGACCACCCTAGGTAACGCCCACATGTGATGCTGATCCTCCATGATTGAAAGAACTGAAATCCAAAGGGGCGGGGCTATGGACAGTCAGGCTGTGGAGGAAAGAGTTAGATGATGATGGGCGTCCTCCAGCCAGAAAATGGGGCGGAGCTCTGTCTGACTGGCTGCAGCTTCTGATGCATGTTGTGAGAAGCTCACAGTGTGCAGTGACATCAGAGGAAGCCGCTTCAGTCCAGGGGAGGAGCCGGTACACCTGTGCAAGACTGAAGGGGAGGAGCCGGTACACCTGTGCAAGACTGGAGGGGAGGAGCCGGTACACTTGTGCAAGACTGAAGGGGAGGAGCCGGTACACCTGTGCAAGACTGGAGGGGAGGAGCCGGTACACCTGTGCAAGACTGAGGGGGAGGAGCCGATACACCTGTGCAAGACTGAAGGGGAGGAGCCAGTACACCTGTGCAAGACTGAAGGGGAGGAGCTGATACACCTGTGCAAGACTGAGAGGGAGGAGCCGGTACACCTGTAAAAGGCTGAAGGGGAGGAGCCGGTACACCTGTGAAGGACTGAAGGGGAGGAGCCGGTACACCTGTGAAAGGCTGAAGGGGAGGAGCCGGTACACCTGTGAAAGGCTGAAGGGGAGGAGCCGGTACACCTGTGCAAGACTGAAGGGGAGGAGCCGATACACCTGTGCAAGACTGAAGGGGGGGAGCCGGTACACCTGTGCAAGACTGAAGGGGAGGAGCCGATATACCTGTGCAAGACTGGAGGGGAGGAGCCGGTACACCTGTGCAAGACTGAGAGGGAGGAGCCGGTACACCTGTGAAAGGCTGAAGAGGAGGAGCCGGTACACCTGTGAAGTACTGAAGGGGAGGAGTCGGTACACCTGTGCAAGACTGAAGGGGAGGAGCCGGTACACCTGTGCAAGACTGAAGAGGAGGAGCCGGTACACCTGTGCAAGACTGAAGGGGAGGAGTCGGTACACCTGTGCAAGACTGAAGGGGAGGAGCTGATACACCTGTGCAAGACTGAGAGGGAGGAGCCGGTACACCTGTGAAAGGCTGAAGGGGAGGAGCCGGTACACCTGTGAAGAACTGAAGGGGAGGAGCCGGTACACCTGTGAAAGGCTAAAGGGGAGGAGTTAGGATTTAAAGGATAGAGTGTGCAGCATGGCTTGCATCATAGCACAGAATACAAAGTGTGAATATTGTGACCATTCCAGTTAAGAATCTAAAGTTTGATGATCTGTACAAATGTACTGCTCTTACAGTAAAGAAGCCATGGACTGCCTACCATTACAACAAGGAATCCACAATCTGCCCTTCATAGTAGAGGCCCCATAGTCTGATCACTCTGACAGTAAAGAATCCACGGTCTTCCCTTCATAGTAGAGGCCCCATAGTCTGATCACTCTGACAGTAAAGAATCCACGGTCTTCCCTTCATAGTACAGGCCCCGTAGTCTGATCACTCTGACAGTAAAGAATCCACGGTCTTCCCTTCATAGTACAGGCCCCGTAGTCTGATCACTCTGACAGTAAAGAATCCACGGTCTTCCCTTCATAGTACAGGCCCCGTAGTCTGATCACTCTGACAGTAAACACCCGGCAACCACACGCAATGAAGCCCAAAAATGGGGGTAAATATCCGGAATAATACTCCGTCTCTGCTCCAAGCCCCGCCTCACCCAGCCCTAAGCCCCACCCCCGCAGGGTACCTTATCTTCGTATTTTGTATTCTGTGTTTTCCAACATTCTTCCATGTGAGGGCGGAGCCGGGATTTGTGGGAGATTTATAGTCCCCGCCTCCAGACAAAACGTTTGTTGCAGTTTTGGGTACTAGAGTATTTTTCAAATCTTTTTTATACATTTTTTGGGTGATGGATTATTTCTGGAGTATTTTTTGATCAATTTTTGGGTAATGGAGTATTCCTGGAGTATTTTTGATATATGTTGAGTATTGGAGTGTTTCTGGAGTATTTTATTTTATACATTTTTGGATAATGGAGTATTCCTGTAATTTTTTTTAGACGTTTTGGATTAATAACCTGTTCCTAGAGTATTTGTTTATACAATTGTTGGTGATGGAGTATTTCTGGAATGTTTTCTGATACATTTTTGGGTAATGGAGTATTTCTGGAGCATGTTTTATTACATTTTTCAATAACTGAGTGTTTCTGATTTTTCTGTTCATATTTTTTGGCAATCGAGTATTTCTGTAGTATATTTTAATATATTTTGGGGTAATGAGGTATTTCTGGAGTATTGTTAATACAATTCTTGGGTAATGGAGTTTTCCTGAAGTATTTGTGGATACATATTTGGGTAATGGAGCATTTTATGGAGTAATTTTTAAAATATTTTTGGGGTAATTAAGTATTTCTGGAGTATTTGCTGACACATTTTGTAGGCAATGGAGTACTTCTGGCGTATCGTTGATACATTTTGGGGTAACAATGTATTCCTGGAGTGTTTTTGATACATTTTTGAGTGATGAGATATTCCTGTTTACTTTTTTTTATACATTTTCAGGTACTGAGGTATTCCTGGAGTATTTGTTGATACTTTTTTGGGTGATGGAATAATCCTGGAATATTTTGACACAATTTAAGGCAATGGAGTATTTCTGGAGTATTTTTGATAAAATTTTGAGTGATTAATTATTCCAGGAGTATTTTTTGATACATTTTTAGGCAATGGGGTATTTCTGGATTATTTTTTATACATTTGTGGATGATTACTTATTCCTGGAGTATTTTTGATACATTTTTGGATGATGAGTTATTCCTGGAGTATTTTTGATACATTTTTGGATGATGAGTTATTCCTGGAGTATTTTTTGATACATTTTTAAGGAAATGGAGTATTTCTGGAGTATATTTTTATTCCTTTTCCGTGATCCGATAAGCTCTTGTATCCCCCATCCAGGCGTCATATTTTGTGTATCATTTTGCGCCAATACCCGACGTTACTCTCCATCAGAGGCGGTTGCGAGTCGCGCAGAGATCTGCATGCAACAAGCAGGTCCCTCTGTCTCCAATGACAGGAGTACTTGTGTTTGCAGCATGCCAGCCTCTGCGCCCCGCCAGGAGAAGCCAACCCGCTTCTGAGGAATACCGACGCACTGCAAGGAATTTTGTTTTTGTTTTTTGGGACCCATCTGGAGACGTTACCCCCCCCCCCTTCCTTTTCACACCCGTAATATTCAGTACAATCGGTGGTAGGAGATTTGTCTCCCGATGGGCAGCGAGGAGGACCGGCTGGTCAGGAAGGTTTCTGTAGGAAAGGCGATCGCTCGGTTCGCAAAGAGTGTTTTTGATATATCTTTATGTAATGTGTTATTCCTGGAGTATTTTTTATACATTTTCTGGTAATGAGGTATTCCTGGAGTGTTTTTGATACATTTTTGGGCAATGTAGTATTTCTGGAATATTTTTGATACATTTTTGGGTAATGCGTTTTTCCTGGAGTATTTTTTGATACATTTTTAGGCAGTGGAGTGTTTCTGGAGTATTTTTGATATGTGTTTGGATCGTGAGTTCATATTTTATTTTTAAGGAAATGGAGTATTTCTGTAGTATTTTTGATACATTTTGGGGTAATGAAGTATTCCTGGAGTTTTTTTTAAATACAGTTTTAGTCAATGGAGTATTTCTGGAGTATTTTTGATACATTTTTGGGTAGTGAGTTATTGCTGGAGTATTTTTTGATACATTTTTAGGCAGTTGAGTATTTCTGTAGTATTTTTTATACATTTTGGGGTAATGAAGTATTCCTGGAGTTTTTTTTTAAATACAGTTTTAGTCAATGGAGTATTTCTGGAGTTTTTTTGATACATTTTGGGGTAATGAAGTATTCATGGAGTATTTTTTAATATACATTTTTAGGCAGTGGAGTATTCCTGGAGAATTTTTTTAAATCATTTTTATTCTTATTTTATTTTTAAGGAAATTGAGTATTTCTGGAGTATTTTTTATATGTTTTTGGGTAGTGAATTATTCCTGGAGTATTTTTTGATACATTTTTAGGCAGTTGAGTATTTCTGTAGTATTTTTGATACATTTTGGGGTAATGAAGTATTCCTGGAGTTTTTTTAAATACAGTTTTAGTCAATGGAGTATTTCTGGAGTATTTTTGATACATTTTTGGGTAGTGAGTTATTGCTGGAGTATTTTTTGATACATTTTTAGGCAGTTGAGTATTTCTGTAGTATTTTTGATACATTTTGGGGTAATGAAGTATTCCTGGAGTTTTTTTTTAAATACAGTTTTAGTCAATGGAGTATTTCTGGAGTTTTTTTGATACATTTTGGGGTATTGAAGTATTCATGGAGTATTTTTTTAATATACATTTTTAGGCAGTGGAGTATTCCTGGAGAATTTTTTTAAATCATTTTTATTCTTATTTTATTTTTAAGGAAATTGAGTATTTCTGGAGTATTTTTTATATGTTTTTGGGTAGTGAATTATTCCTAGAGTATTTTTTGATACATTATTAGGCAGTTGAGTATTTCTGTAGTATTTTTGATACATTTTGGGGTAATGAAGTATTCCTGGAGTTTTTTTAAATACAGTTTTAGTCAATGGAGTATTTCTGGAGTATTTTTGATACATTTTTGGGTAGTGAGTTATTGCTGGAGTATTTTTTGATACATTTTTAGGCAGTTGAGTATTTCTGTAGTATTTTTGATACATTTTGGGGTAATGAAGTATTCCTGGAGTTTTTTTTTAAATACAGTTTTAGTCAATGGAGTATTTCTGGAGTTTTTTTGATACATTTTGGGGTATTGAAGTATTCATGGAGTATTTTTTTAATATACATTTTTAGGCAGTGGAGTATTCCTGGAGAATTTTTTTAAATCATTTTTATTCTTATTTTATTTTTAAGGAAATTGAGTATTTCTGGAGTATTTTTTATATGTTTTTGGGTAGTGAATTATTCCTGGAGTATTTTTTGATACATTTTTAGGCAGTTGAGTATTTCTGTAGTATTTTTGATACATTTTGGGGTAATGAAGTATTCCTGGAGTTTTTTTAAATACAGTTTTAGTCAATGGAGTATTTCTGGAGTATTTTTGATACATTTTTGGGTAGTGAGTTATTGCTGGAGTATTTTTTGATACATTTTTAGGCAGTTGAGTATTTCTGTAGTATTTTTGATACATTTTGGGGTAATGAAGTATTCCTGGAGTTTTTTTTTAAATACAGTTTTAGTCAATGGAGTATTTCTGGAGATTTTTTGATACATTTTGGGGTAATGAAGTATTCATGGAGTATTTTTTTAATATACATTTTTAGGCAGTGAAGTATTCCTGGAGAATTTTTTTAAATCATTTTTATTCTTATTTTATTTTTAAGGAAATTGAGTATTTCTGGAGTATTTTTTATATGTTTTTGGGTAGTGAATTATTCGTGGAGTATTTTTTGATACATTTTTAGGCAGTTGAGTATTTCTGTAGTATTTTTGATACATTTTGGGGTAATGAAGTATTCCTGGAGTTTTTTTAAATACAGTTTTAGTCAATGGAGTATTTCTGGAGTATTTTTGATACATTTTTGGGTAGTGAGTTATTGCTGGAGTATTTTTTGATACATTTTTAGGCAGTTGAGTATTTCTGTAGTATTTTTGATACATTTTGGGGTAATGAAGTATTCCTGGAGTTTTTTTTTAAATACAGTTTTAGTCAATGGAGTATTTCTGGAGTTTTTTTGATACATTTTGGGGTAATGAAGTATCCATGGAGTATTTTTTTAATATACATTTTTAGGCAGTGGAGTATTCCTGGAGAATTTTTTTAAATCATTTTTATTCTTATTTTATTTTTAAGGAAATGGAGTATTTCTGGAGTATTTTTTATATGTTTTTGGGTAGTGAGTTATTCCTGGAGTATTTTTTGATACATTTTTAGGCAGTTGAGTATTTCTGTAGTATTATTTATAGATTTTGGGGTAATGAAGTATTCCTGGAGAATTTTTTGTTTATCATTTTTATTCTTATTTTATTTTTAAGAAAATGGAGTATTTCTGGAGTATTCTTGATATGTGTTTGGGTCGTGAGTTATTCCTGGAATTTTTTGATACATTTTTAGGCAGTGGAGTATTTCTGTAATTTTTTTTATACATTTTTATTCCTTTTTTATTTTTAAGGAAATGGAGTATTTCTGGAGTATATTTTTATTCCTTTTCCGTGATCCGATAAGCTCTTGTATCCCCCATCTAGGCGTCATATTTTTTGTATCATTTTGTGCCAATACCCGACGTTACTCTCCGTCAGAGGCGGTTGCGAGTCGCGCAGAGATCTGCATGCAACAAGCAGGTCCCTCTGTCTCCAATGACAGGAGTACTTGTGTTTGCAGCATGCCAGCCTCTGCGCCCCGTCAGGAGAAGCCAACCCGCTTCTGAGGAATACCGACGCACCGCAAGGAATTTTGTTTTGTTTTTTGGGACCCATCTGGAGACGTTACCCCCCCCCCCTTTTCACACCCGTAACGTTCAGTAGGAGATTCGTCTCCCGATGGGCAGCGAGGAGGACCGGCTGGTCAGGAAGGTTTCCGTAGGAAAGGCGATCGCTCGGTTCCCAAAGAGAAATGTCTCCGGCTAAGAAAATCAATTTCCTTTTGAAAGCCGAACGTTCGCTTTAACACTCGAGACTCGGAGTCGTTGAGCCGCATTTCTTCTTCGGTCTCCTTGGATTTAGGACAATCGGAGATACAATTGCGGGGGGTGGGGGCGATTTTTTTCTTTGCCTTCGGCGGTGTTGGAAGAAGCAGGGAAGGCGATGCCGTTCCTCGGTGGAGACCTTCCTTCCCGTAGAGGTGTCCATAGTCGTCTCCACGTCGCTACGGAGGAGGGAGCCTTCGCTGGTCGCCGCGGCGCCGAGGCAGTTAAGTTATCTCAGCTTGCGATGGCGTTAGACGGTGACAACGGCGTTCATTCGCACCCGACTCAAACCTTCGTTGCCGATTTGTAGGGTGTCGTTGTAACCAGGGGCGGACTGACCATTTGGAAACTCGGGCACTGCCCGAGGGCCCGGGGTCAGTAGGGGGCCCCTTGAGATTCCCCTGGTACCTTTTTCATAGGCTTTTTTGAGTTTGGGCAAGGACACAGGGGCCCCATGATCCCCTATTGCTCGGGGGCCCCATGAGTTGTCAGTCCGCCCCTGGTTGTAACGCAACGAATTGAAAAATAAAATTTGCTGATTTTCTCATTATGATGTGGTCATTGAATTTTTTTAAAAAATTGGGAGTTGTTGATGATGTGAAAGCCGCTCTCTTGAATGATTGCGGAGATGTTGAGTTTCCGTCAGTAAGAGTTAATCCGTCTTCTTTTTCTTTCTCTTCCAGATTGGAGCTTTGCGTCCACACGGGGGCGTCTGAGACAAGCGCACCGAGCCTGGGACTCATTTTCCTCCAAGCCTCATAAACTGCCTTTTTTTTCCTCCTGCTGTACCTGTTATGTCCAAGATCTGGCCCCTGCTTGACAATTACTTTGAATTCCAAAGGACCAGAGACCTAGGATGAGGAGCGCTGAATCTTCCCACCACTTGCTTTTCACGTTGTCACTTTTTTTTGCCTGGACGGCGGCCAGCCTGGACTTCGGACACAATTCTTGCACCACGCAAGTGCAGGGGGAATTTTACGGCTATTTCTCCTCTTTGTCTCTCTTTCCCTTGAACTCTTCGCTGTGCGCTTGGATTATCCAGAACCCGGACCCCAGGAGGTACACGTTGTACGTGAAAGTCTCCAAGCCGGCAGGTATATGCGACCACCAGCAGATCAGGACCTCTCAGTTTGACTCGTTCCTGGAGTCCACGCGGACGTACTTGGGGATGGAGAGTTTCGACGATGTCTTGAAACTCTGCGACAGTTCTGTCCAATACGCTTTTCTACAGTCCAACAAGCAGTTCCTCCAAATGAAGCAGACTTTGCCCAAAAAGGAGGACACTCAGCTGCAATGGAAGACCAACAAGCCTCAGGAGACCGACTTCTCCTTGGAATACCTGGTTTTGGGCAACCGCAACCCAAGGAAGGCGGCTTGCCAGATCCTCTGTAAGTGGCTTGACACCTGCCTGAGCAGCAGCAGCAGCTTCCACCCTTGTGGCATTATGCAGACTCCTTGCGCCTGCCACGACGGGGAGGTTCAGTCTCAACCGAACGAGGTGACGGGCTTTACCAAGAAGAAGGACGACTGCTACAAGGATGGGATTTACCTGGAGAACTGCATGAGCAGCTCCCGAGATAACAGCGCCGGGGAGTTTCAGGGTGAGTGCCAACTGCATGAAACTTTTCTTCGGGGGGTTGATTTACTAAAGGCAAATAGACTGTGCACTTTGCAAATGAAGTTGCCCTCTGCAAGGGCATTTGCTGCAGAGCTTAGTAAATGAGGGGCAGCTGTGCTGGCTTCCCCGGTTTCTCCTTGTTGGTTTTTCTGGGTCTTTGTGTTTTCCTTTTATTTCGGCTCTTTGTGAGTTAACAATGAGGTTATGTCATGAGCATCCGTACTGTTCTGCATAACAAATGCCCCCCCTGTGCTGCCTCCGGATCCGCTCCCCTCATTATGTGGCTGTAAATGCTGGAACAAGCTCCCCTTACCCGTGTTCGGGAAGATGTCAATATTGGAGAGGTCATAGCAAGAAAGAACTAGAGAGAGAGAGAGCCGTGCCATTCACTCTAGTTGTCTCCCCTGGGATTTGGTGTGAGGCTCACTGAATTTTCCACTTGAAATAACAAGAAAAAGGTTTCCCAAGTCACTGGAGGGAAAAAATTGATATAACTAAAGCATACTCTGGTGGTTTTCTGGTGTCTTTTAGCTGTGGATTGAGATATCTGTTGACTGATCTGACCGGATTGGGTGTATGTGAGTGCCAACAGTTGATCCCTGGTTGACCAATCTTAATAGTAAAGTTCAACTGGACAGGTTAGGAAAGACCGAGTGATGGTTTCCTCACCAAAGATGAGTCAGCACAAAAGCTGTCCCGATGTATGTGGGTGCTAAAAATGCATCTTTATAGTTACGGCCCACTGGACAGCTTAGAAAAGCCTGAGTGATGGTTTTGCCACCAAAAATAGGTCAGCACCAAACCTGTCCATTGGTTAAAGATGACTGTTAACTGATTGGCTACAGCCCCGATGTATGTGGGTGCTAAGAATGCATCTCCGGTTGACCAATCTTTATAGTTACAGTCAACTGGACAGGTTAAAAAAGCCTAAGTGATGGTTTCTCCACCAAAGATAAGTCACCACCAAACCGATTCATTGGTTGGATATGACTATTGACTGATCTGGCCAGATTGGGTGACAGCCTCAGTGTCTGTTGGTGGCAAAAATTAATCTCTGGTTGACCAATCTTCATAGTAAAGTTCAACTGGACAGGTTAGGAAAGCCTGAGTGATGGTTTCCTCACCAAAGATGATTCAGCACAAAAGCTGTCCCGATGTATGTGGGTGCTAAAAATGCATCTCTGGTTGACCAATCTTTATAGTTACGGCCCACTGGACAGCTTAGAAAAGCCTGAGTGATGGTTTTGCCACCAAAAATAGGTCATCACCAAACCTGTCCATTGGTTAAAGATGACTGTTAACTGATTGGCTACAGCCCTGATGTACAGTCAGGTCCATAAATATTGGGACATGGACACAATTCTAACATTTTTGGCTCTATACACCACAATGGATTTGAAATGAAACAAACAAGATGAGCTTTAACTGAAGACTGTCAGCTTTAATTTGAGGGTATTTACATCCAAATCAGGTGAACGGTGTAGGAATGACAACAGTTTGCATAGGTGTCTCCCACTTGTTAAGGGACCAAAAGTAATGGGACAGAATAAATATCATAAATCAAACTTTCACTTTTTAATACTTGGTTACAAATCCTTTGCAGTCAATGACAGCCTGAAGTGTGGAACGCATAGACATCAGCAGACACTGGGTGTCATCCCTGGTGATGCTCTGCCAGGCCTCTACTGCAACTGTCTTCAGTTCCTGCTTGTTCTTGGGGCATTTTCCCTTCAGTTTTGTCTTCAGCAAGTGAAATGCTCCATCGGATTCAGGTCAGGTGATGGGCCATTGCAGAACATTCCACTTCTTTGGTTGCTTTTGCAGTCTGCTTTGGGTCATTGTCCATCTGCACTGTGAAGCGTCCAATGAGTTGTGAAGCATTTGGCTGAATATGAGCCGATAATATTCCCGAAACACTTCACAATTCATCCGGCTGCTTCTGTCAGCCGTCACATCATCAATAAATACAAGAGAAGCAGTTCCATTGGCAGCCATACATGCCCACGCCATGACACTACCACCACCATGATCACTGATGAGGTGGTATGCTGAGGACCATGAGCAGTTCCTTCTCCATACTCTTCTCTTCCCATCACTCTGGTACAAGTTGATGTCGGTCTCATCTGTCCATAGGATGTTGTTCCAGAACTGTGAAGGCTTTTTTACATGTCGTTTGGCAAACTCTAATCTGGCCTTCCTGTGTTTGAGGCTCACCAATGGTTTCCATCTTGTGGTGAACCCTCTGTATTCACTCTGGTGAAGTCTTCTCTTGATTGGTGACTTTGACACACATACACCTACCTCCTGGAGAGTGTTCTTGATCCGGCCAACTGTTGTGAAGGGTGTTTTCTTCATCAGGGAAAGAATTCTTCGCTCATCCACCACAGTTGTTTTCTGTGGTCTTCCGGGTCTTTTGGTGTTGCTGAGCTCACCGGTGCGTTCCTTCTTTTTAAGAATGTTCCAAACAGTTGTTTTGGCCACGCCTAATGTTTTTGCTATCTCTCTGATGGGTTTGTTTTGTTTTTTCAGCCTAATGATGGCTTCACTGATAGTGACAGCTCTTTGGATCTCATCTTGAGAGTTGACAGCAACAGATTCCAAATGCAAATAGCACACTTGAAATGAACTCTGGACCTTTTATCTGCTCATTGTAATTGGGATAATGAGGGAATAACACACACCTGGCCATGGAACAGCTGAGAAGCCAATTGTCCCATTACTTTTGGTCCCTTAACAAGTGGGAGGCACATATGCAAACTGTTGTAATTCCTACACCGTTCACCTGATTTGGATGTAAATACCCTCAAATTAAAGCTGACAGTCTGCAGTTAAAGCACATCTTGTTCGTTTCATTTCAAATCCATTGTGGTGTATAGAGCCAAAAATGTTAGAATTGTGTCCATGTCCCAATATTTATGGACCTGACTGTATGTGGGTGCTAAGAATGCATCTCCGGTTGACCAATCTTTATAGTTACAGTCAACTGGACAGGTTAAAAAAGCCTAAGTGATGGTTTCTCCACCAAAGATAAGTCACCACCAAACCGATTCATTGGTTGGATATGACTATTGACTGATCTGACCAGAATGGGTGACAGCCCCAATGTCTGTTGGTGGCAAAAAATAATCTCTGGTTGACCAATCTTCATAGTGAAGTTCGACTGGACAGGTTAGAAAAGCCTAAGTGATGGTTTCTCCACCAAGGATAAGTCGGCACCAAAGCTTTCCATTGGTTAGAGATGACTGTTAACTGATTGGCTACAGCCCCAATGTCTGTGGGTGCCAAAAATTCATCTCTGGTTGACCAATCATATTAGTAAAGGTCAACTGAAAAGCCTGGGGGTTGATTTCTCCACCAAAGATTAGTCAGCACCAGAGCTGTCCGTTGCTTAGAAATGAGTGTTAGCTGATTGGCCGGATTGGGTGACAGCCCCCATGTATGTGGGTGCTAAAAATTAATCACTGGTTAACCAATCCTTAAATGTCAACCGGACAGTGTAAAAAATCCTGAGGGACAGGTTCTCCCTCAGCACTAAAGATATCTGTTGGTTAGAGACGACTTGTGACTGGTCTGGACAGACTGGGTGACATCCCGATGCATGTGGGTGCAAAAGAATCATCGTTGGTTGACTAATCCTAATAATAAAGGCTCACTGGACAGGTTAGAAGCCTTCCCCCATAAATGAGTCAGCGCAAAGCTGTCCATTGATTAGAGATGACTGTTACGTGATCTGGCCAGATTGGGTGACAGCCCCAATGTCTGTTGGTGCAAAAATTCATCTCTGGTTGACCAATCTTCATAGTAATGGTTAACTAGATAGTTTAGAAAAGCCCGAGTGATGGATTCTCCACCAAAGATAAGACACCACCAAACCAGTTTATTGGTTGGATATGACTGTTGACTGATCTGGCCAGAATGGTTGACAGCCTCAGTGTCTGTTGGTGGCAAAATATTCATTTCTGGTTGACCAATCTTCATAGTAAAGATCAACTAGACAGGTTAGAAAAGCCTGAGTGATGGTTTCTCCATCAAGGATAAGTCAGCACCAAAGCTTTCCATTGGTTAGAGATGACTGTTAACTGATTGGTTACAGCCCCGATGTATGTGGGTGCCAAAAATTCATCTCTGGTTGACCAATCTTTATAGTTACGGCCAACTGGACAGCTTAGAAAAGCCTGAGTGATGGTTTTGCCACCAAAAATAGGTCAGCACCAAACCTGTCCATTGGTTAACCAATCTTCATAGTAAAGATCAACTAGACAGGTTAGAAAAGCCTGAGTGATGGTTTCTCCCCCAAAGATAAGTCAACACCAAAGCTTTCCATTGGTTAGAGATGACTGTTAACTGATTGGCTACAGTCCCGATGTATGTGGGTGCCATAAATACATCTCTGGTTGACCAATCTTTATAGTTACGGCCAACTGGACAGCTTAGAAAAGCCTAAGTGATGGTTTTGCCACCAAAAATAAGTCAGCACCAAACCTGTCCATGGGATAGAGATGACTGTTAACTGATTGGCTACAGTCCTCATGTATGTGGGTGCTAAAAATGCATCTGTGGTTATTATTATTATTATACAGTATTTATATAGCTGCAGAAGGTTTGCTCGGCGCTGTACATTATAGTGGGGGGACAGAACATGAGACAATACAGTAACAAAACAATACACGAGGGTTGACCAATCTTTATAGTTATGGCCAACTGGACAGGTTTAAAAAGCCTAAGTGATGGTTTCTCCACCAAAGAAAAGTCACCACCAAACCAGTTCATTGGTTGGGTTTGACTGTTGACTGATCTGGCCAGAATGGGTTACAGCCCCAGTGTCTGTTGATGCCAAAAATTCATCTCTGATTAACCAATCTTCATAGTAACCATCAACTGGATAGCTTAGAAAAGCCTGAGTGATGGTTTCTCCATCAAGGATAAGTCAGCACCAAAGCTTTCCATTGGTTAGAGATGACTGTTAACTGATTGGTTACAGCCCCGATGTATGTGGGTGCCAAAAATTCATCTCTGGTTGACCAATCTTTATAGTTACGGCCAACTGGACAGCTTAGAAAAGCCTGAGTGATGGTTTTGCCACCAAAAATAGGTCAGCACCAAACCTGTCCATTGGTTAGAGCTGACTATTAACTGATTGGCTACAGCCCCAATGTATGTGGGTGCTAAAAATGCATCTCCGGTTGACCAATCTTTGTAGTTACAGTCAACTGGACAGTTTAAAAAAGCTTAAGTGATGGTTTCTCCACCAAAGATAAGTCACCACCAAACCGATTCATTGGTTGGATATGACTGTTGACTGATCTGGCCAGATTGGGTGACAGCCTCAGTGTCTGTTGGTAGCAAAAATGAATCTCTGGTTGACCAATCTTCATAGTAAAGGTCAACTAGACAGTTTAGAAAAGCCTGAGTGATGGTTTCTCCACCAAAGATAAGTCAGCACCAAACCGGTTCATTGGTTGGATATGACTGTTGACTGATCTGGCCAGAATGGGTGACAACCTCAGTGTTTGATGGTGGCAAAAATTCATCTCTGGTTGACCAGTCTTCATAGTAACCATCAACTGGACAGTTTAGAAAAGCCTGAGTGATGGTTTCTCCACCAAGGATAAGTCAGCACCAAAGCTTTCCATTGGTTAGAGATGACTGTTAACTGATTGGCTACAGTCCCAATGTATGGGTGCACCAAAAATGAATCTCTGGCTGACCAGTCTTAATAGTAAAGGTCTACTGGGCAGGTTAGAAAAGCCGGAGTGATGGTTTCTCCTCCAAAGATAGGTAAGCACCAAATAACTAGAGTAGTTGAGTTGCTGTATTGCATCAGGGTCTTGCTTACTAAACATTGCTTCTGATTGGTGTGTGGTGGGGGGCGTGTCTATTTCCAGAGAATTCAGAAGCTAAAAGGTGTTCCACTTTTCCTTTTTCAAAGATTTGAGCGGTATCCCCCTTCACCTCTCAATAGGTATAAGCTGAAGTGACCTACACCTATGCCCCAAGCTATCAAAAAAGAGATCTCTCCAAGTTTACCCGTCCTCCAAGATCTACCCTTAGCCTGAGAAGCTGACAATCTAACCAGCATTGTTGGCCGATTCATTCTTCAGGGTCACGAGTACAGGGGAGAGCTTTTGGAACTGTAATCTTAAATATTGTGGTCTTGATTCTTTAAGCTGTTGGTTGAGGGCCTCCATTGGTTTAGGGGCCACTTTAGCATACTTTAAGTGCTATTTGGGTTTTTGTGCCTGTCTCTTAGAAGTAGATTACAAACCTTTCACCGTATGTGCTGTGCTCCGGATGAATTGGGTCTGGTATGCTCTTCTACCTTGTATGACGGGGAGAGATAACTGAAATTTTAAACAATTTTCTCCAGCCTGTGATTCACGAGCCTGCCAGCTGAGTAGGCCTGGGATGGGCATCAGTCCACATCAATTGGTCACTAGCCACGGTCCTCCCACAGTTTCAGGATTCCTATAATAATTACACGCAGGCTTATGTGACTGCTCAACCCATCTGTCGCGCAAATGTAATTTTAACAGATTTGGCCATACATACTGCATACGTGGTCAGATTTAGCAAGTTTTGGTGGCCGGTGTGAACTCTTGAACTGTGTTAGGGTTGGTAGAGTCCTGATAGAGGTCTGACAAAGGCATGACTGTAGACAACTGACACATGAGAAGGTATCTCATGGATATAGGAGGATTCTTTATGTACAGTAAGTCAAGTTCTGTGAGGAACTTGCCCTTGGCCTTGCATGGGCTCCTGTAGACCAAACCTCTCCAGATGATGACATCATCTAGCATTACTATGTTGATGGGGAGGCAGGGGGGAGGAACCAGGGAGTCTCTAAACAAGCCTGCTTTAAAATAAGGATCTATACTGTTGCTGAATCCATTACCTCCTTTAAGTCTACCCTTCCACCTCAAACAGTAATTTCAGTCCCAAAGAAGGGGGTACCATATAGCACTTGAAGCGCCATGGCTTGTTTTCCTCTTACCTTCTACTTCTTTTTGGCCATTGGTAAGGCACTATATTGTCTACCCTATTCCGCTCAGGTTGGTGTAAAAGGGCATCAACGTCATTTGTGTGTATCTAGCACAGTCTCAGTCTAACCATTTTTGGGGACGTTGCCTCAGATCTGTTCCTTCATAGAGGTTCTCAAGCAGAGCAACTGCATACCTTGAGTAAATCATGTGCATATTTGTGGTCAGAATTATTCTTCCTGCCCGCCTAGCCCAACTATCTACCAGCTCACCCCTCAGTCTGACTCCATTGACTTGCTATGTTGCATCATTCTAACAAAACTGGATGCTGTAGCCACTCAAGGAACATCAAAGTTTGTGACTGGGACCCTGAAAGGGGCAATTTGTGTGCTATGAGTCAGTACAGCTTGGATTGCAAACTAGATAGCCTTGAATAGGTCATGGTATTCATATTCATGGTTAGAATTATTCTTCCTGCCCCCCTGGGTCAACCAACTACCCCCACCCTCCCAGTCCTTCCCCACTGACTTGCTATGTTGTATCATTCTAAAAAAGTTGGATGCTGTAGCCACTCCAGGAACATACACATTTGTGACTGGGACCCTGAAAGGGGCAATTTGTGTGCTATGAGTCAGTACAGCTTGGATTGCAAACTAGATGGCCTTGAGTAGGTCATGGTATTCATATTCATGGTTAGAATTATTCTTCCTGCCCCTCTTGGCCAACCAACTACCTCCACCCTCCCACTCCTTCCCCACTGACTAGCTATACTGTATCATTCTAACAAAGTTGGATGCTGTAGCTACTCAAGGTACGTTGAAGTTTGTGACTGGGACCCTAAAGGGGTCAATTTGGCCACTGACAGCCAGTACACCTTGGGTAGCCAAGTGGAAGGGCAGGACAAACTTTCTTCTTATTCTGCTAGCAGTTGGGTTCTAGATGCACGGTCCCAGAGTGGGTCCACACGCTGATCCATCAACCTGTCCTGGGATGGTACCAAGAAGAATCAGGCCAGATTGTCCCGGTAGGAATGGAAGCGGCTGGAACTTTTCATTACATAGGGGAGTGTCTCCCTGACGCAAGATATGGGTGGCAATGGACCATCCCTGGCCGGCCTGACACCCTAGACCAAGGCCAGCTTTGGCCATTCAAGGATCAATGTCTTCTTCCCTTGCCCCAACAACGTATTTGATGCACCTTGGTTACCTTGGGTAGCCAAGAGGAAGGACAGGACAAACTTTCTTCCTGATCTGCTAGCAGTTGGGTTCTAGATGCACGGTCCCAGAGTGGGTCCACACGCTGATCCATCAACCTGTCCTGGGATGGTACCAAGAAGAATCAGGCCAGATTATCCCAGTAGGAATGGAAGTGGCTGGAACTTTTCATTACATAGGGGAGTGTCTCCCTGACGCAAGATATGGGTGGCAATGGACCATCCCTGGCCGGCCTGACACCCTAGACCAAGGCCAGCTTTGGCCATTCAAGGATCAATGTCTTCTTCCCTTGCCCCAACAACGTATTTGATGCACCTTGGTTACCTTGGGTAGCCAAGAGGAAGGACAGGACAAACTTTCTTCCTGATCTGCTAGCAGTTGGGTTCTAGATGCACGGTCCCAGAGTGGGTCCACACGCTGATCCATCAACCTGTCCTGGGATGGTACCAAGAAGAATCAGGCCAGATTATCCCAGTATGAATGGAAGTGGCTGGAACTTTTCATTACATAGGGGAGTGTCTCCCTGACACAAGATATGGAAGGCAATGGACCATCCCTGGCCGGCCTGACACCCCAGACCAAGGCCAACTTTGGCCATTGAGGGATCAATGTCTTCTCCCCTTGCCCCAACAACATATTTGATGCAGACTTCTGAAAGAATGCATAACCTGTTAATTATCACCTAGTCTTCTCCAGACTGTTTCCTATTTGGGTGTAACTGTACAGTATCAGCGTGGGGAAAATTAGCCACGCTATTAATATAACACTTAATCAGACAATGAGGCAGGGCCGGAGGAATGCGAATCCGTCACACTGGAGGCAGGTGTGCAGAACATAAGAAAGGTTTCACGTAGCCGGTTGGGAAAATGATTTTGTGCAATGAAAGGCTCCATGCGGTGTAAGTGCTAATCTGCAGATACAGTCATTGCCTTCCTCTGAACACAAACATGTACATTTTCCCATAGGCCGTGTTTAACATGTTGTGTTAAATCTTGTCTGGCAACGACAGAAGGTTGGGATGACTGAAGGCTTTCATACTTCTCTGCATAAGGAGATCAGACGCAACCTGTCCCATCCAACTGGCACGCAGCCTCAATAGTGGATACGGCGACCTCCCTAAAAACACAATCATGGTATTGGATACCTTAAAAGGGGTGTGGCTTAATAGTCCAGGCATAAATTGGCAAGGAAGGTGCAGCCTAAATTATATTGCCGGCCAAAACTTTTTTTTTTTTTCGCATAGATAAAGATTTATTTATTTATTTTTCTGTTTATTTCATTTCTTTATTCAATTAATTTCCTTATTTATTTAATTAATGAATTTTTTTTGTATTTATTTATTTAATTATTTTCTTTCATCATCTATTCATTTAATTTTCTTTCTTCCTTTCTTTCTCTCTCTCTCCCCCCCCCCTCTCTCTCTCTCTTTCTTTCTTTCTCTTCCTCTTTCTTTCTTCCTTCTTCCTCCCCCCTCTCTCTCTCACTCCCCCCTTCCCCCTCTCTCTCTCTCTCTCGCCTTCTCACTCCCCCCCTCTCTCTCTCTCTCTCTCTCTTCCATCCCCCCTCTATATCTCTCTGCCCCCCCTCTCTCCCCCCTCTCTCTCCTCTCTCTCCCATCTCTCCTCCCCCCTCTCTATCTCTCTCTCCCCCCTCTCCCTCTCTCTCTCCTCTCTCTCCCATCTCTCCTCCCCCCCTCTCTATCTCGCTCTCTCACCCCCCCTCTCTCTTTCTCTCTCTCTTCTGTTCTCTCCCCCCTCTCTATCTCTCTCTCTTCTTTCTTTTTTTCTTTCTTTCTTTTTTTTTCTTTCTTTCTTTCTTTTTTTCTTTCTTTCTTTCTTTCCTTCTTTCTTGCTTTCTTGCTTTCTTTCTTTCCTTCCCCCCCCCCCCTCTCTGCCCCCCCCTCTCTCTCCCTTACTTTCTTTCTTTCCTTTTTCTTTCTTCCTTCCTTCCCCCCCTCTCTTTTCCGTTCTCCCCCCCCCCTCTCTATCTCTCTGCCCCCCTCTCTCTCTCTTTCTTTCTTTCTTCCCTTCTTTCTCTCTCTCTCTGCCCCCCCTCTCTCTTCCTCTTTCTTTCTTCCCCCCCCCCCTCTCTCTCTTTCTCCCCCCCCCCTCTCTCTCTCTCTCTTTCTTCCCCCCCCCCCCCCTCTCTCTCTCTCTCTCTCTGCCTCCCCTCTCTTTCTTTCTTTCTTTCTTTCTTTCATATATGTATGTATGTATGTTTGTATTTATTTATTTATTTAGTTCAGTTATTTATTTATTTATTTATTTATTCATTTATCTATTCATTCCTTTATTTGTTCATTTATTTATTCATCATTTATGTATATA